>NW_013667473.1:77799-85618 GCF_000517525.1 Limulus polyphemus
AAATTCTAAGAACAGATTCGCACGAACTGGTGCGAACCGGCTGAATCCCACCACTGGATACAACCTATAAGACATGAATGTTATATTGATATTAAAAACTCTTACTTACACTTGAAAGACGTAAAAAAAAGTTCTGTGTAAAAATAATAAGATTTTTCATCCCCTATATTGAACACTATGTAACAAGTACTTGAGCATACATTTTCTCACAGATTTTTTTATTGTAATTGTTTCTTTTGTGCTTTCAAATATCTATTTATGAATTTATGCACGCATTATCATTTTGTCTTTTACACAGACAACAACTAAGAAAACGTATTTACAAGTGATCATATGCTTTTTGTGACCAAATAGTTTCTGATATGATACCTGACCTCCACTTGCATAATAGATTTTCTTGTTCAGTGCTGTCCTCTATATGCACAATTTTTGCTTGCCACTAGCCTTGATATTCCCACCTACCATCACATGTTTACACCTGATACAAGTGCACTGTAGCATGCAAATAACCTTACAACAACCCTCCACTTATAGAAGTGTGGCACACCCTCCTGGTGCAGCTGTCTCCCCCTGTACTGTAGAACCCAATCTTCACTTTTTGATTTGGCACAGTACACTGTAAACGTATCTAACTTTCACTTATGTTTCCTTTGATTTTTTTATTTCACAATTTATTAAACAACTAACTTTGTTGTTTGCAGTTTTATTCATTTTTTAAGTGAAACTAAATACTGTAGGTTGATTTCTGAGTTTCTATTCTATTCTTTGGGGATCTGTTCCTGATACCACTTTGAGGACCAATTTTCCTGTCTTTGTTTAACCTTCACCATCCTCCCGCATTACTTCTCCTCCATCCACCTCCTATCTGGGGCTATCCACCATTCACTTAATAGATTTTGGAGGATTCTTTCTCCTTAATGTATTCTACGTTGGTACTCTTGTCTTCCTCGACTTGGCTCCTTGGTTGTTGGGATCTCCTGGTAGGGACACACATTTCACTCATGTGTGCCTACCCATGTCTTATTTGCATGACCTTTGTATGTCTCCATTTTTATCCTGTTTTGTTTTGGAGATCTTCCTGATTCATTGGAGTCCAGGGTGGAGGCTGTTCATGAACACTTTTCTTTTTTTCATTAGTAGTCTCTCGTTTTTTGCAACCTTCCCTTCTCCCATTCCTATATCCTAACCCCTCCTTCCTCCCCTTTGTCTGTCCCCTTTTCCTGGATCTTGGTGGCTAGCCATCAAGCTGCTTAGTGCTGGGTGTCCTGCCACCAAGGATATCGATGACTCTACCATAAATTTTGACAAAGTCTGAGCACGTTTGGCCAGGTTTTTGCACCTAAGGAGCAATTTCACTTCGGATCATTGGGTACTTCCAATCTTATCCAACTCCGCCTCACTTATTCCTACATCCCATTCCCTTCCTTCATCTCTGGGATCCAGTTTTCTGGCACCCTTCTCTGGGATTCTGTTCTGGGTTGTTCATAGTGCCCAAAAAGACTGGGGGCTGACACCCTGTCATAGGTTTTTCCAGTCTCATTGACCTTTTTTGTTTCCCTATGGAATTCTTCCTCACTCTTTGGTAGGTGTTTGTTTACCCTGGGTCTTTGGATAACAAAGATGGACATTTTGGATGCTTACCTTCTCATCCCTTTTCCCCATCATCGAGACATTATGTTCATTTTGTCCACAAAGATTGAGTTTCTCAATTCTGCACTCTTCTATTTGATTTGGCTTATGCACCCAACATATTCTGTCAGATGGTCAGGGCCTTTTCCTGATTTCTTCATTCTCATGGACTACAATTTCATCATTATATGGATGACTGGCTGATTTTAGCTCTATCCCTTCAAGGGGCAGCTCATGTGGGTTGGCTACTAACTTTGGAGAAGTCCTTTCTCATCTGACCTCATACCTTATCCATTTGGGAGTGTGTGTCAACTACTATCTCAATCAATCACAGCCTTCTCCTTTTTGGGTGAGATCGATGAAGCTATTATTTCTTAAATCTCAATCCTTGCCTTCTCTCACTTCAAGAGAGGCTCTTTCCCTTTTGGAAATTTGAACTTCTACAGAAGTTCTCATTCCCTTGGGTCATGCATACATACGTGCTCTTCCATGGGTGTTGCATGATCAATGGAAACTTGCTCAGGATCCATTGGATTCGGTTATCCTACCCTCATCCCTCACTACACATCATTTTTAACCCGTTGGCCCAACAGGAACAACAACACAGCAGGTGTTTCTCTTCTTTTTCCCAGTCACGAGTTGCATCTTTTTACAGGTGCTTCTCTGATGAATTGGGGAGAATTTATGTATTTGTGAGAAATCCCAGGTCATTGGTATTTGGTCAAATCAGCTCTTCATGTCAATATTCTTTTGCTATTTGCCATTGATTGTGCTTTTGATAATTCCCTCCCTTTCATATGAGGTAAATTGGTCATGATCCATTCCGACAATTTGACTGTTGTCTCTTTCATCAATTGACAAGGGACACCCCTTCTCATTCATGTTTTCAAACATTGGAACTCCTAATCAGGACTGATTGACATCACACACACACACACACACACACACACACACACACACTAGCATGTCATATCTCAGATGCTCTGAATCTTGTTGAAGATCGCTTGTCTTATCCTGACAATAATTTCTCCTTACAGAGTAATCCCTAGATCTTCAGATGTTTTGGTGTTGGTATATCTTGTGAGGTATTCCACTTCTGGAGGCACTTGTCACTCACCTCAATTCCATACTACCCCTCTTTTTTGGTCCCCGGGTCTATATCCATTGGCTTTGCTGGTAGACACCTTCAGTCATGATTGGTCCAACCTTTACCTTTATGCGTATCCTCCTATATGTCTCCTTCTCCAGTTTTTATCCATTGTTCAAACTATTCCATGTTGAGTCTTTTGTACTGCACCTTTATTGCCTGCTCAACTGTGGTTATAGTCCTTATACTACTTCAGTCCTCACCTCCATTCCCACTTCCTCTTTCCAGCCCTCTGCTGCAGCAGCCTCAGTTATCTGTGTGTCATTCCACCACTGCCACACTCCAGCTTCACAAGTGGTATTGGTCCAGTCCCTTGTAATGCAGTCTGGACTCTCCACAATTGTTGCATCCCGTTTTTTCCCATTTAGTTCATCCTTCAACCTTGGTTACCTTCCCTTTCCATCCTGGCTGTTTGACAATAGTTCTTCTGTGCTGGTTATTGGGCAGCATTATCCAATACCTTCCATTTTTTGCATTCTTGTATAGTTTTTTTCCTCTCTTGTCCTCTCCCTTTTGTTTCATTCCTTTTCACTTCTTTGTCCATTTTGTTCTACATTCACTCTATTTTCCTTCCATTTTCCATTTGTATTCCCACTCTGATCTGGATCATCATCTCTGTCATTTTTGTGCTCTCTGGTGCAATGTTGCCTGCATGGCTTCCTTCCATGGTTCCCATTAACACCTCTTGCTCCATTGGAACCCTCTCTCTACCCGAGATGTTTCCCCCTGTCACCCTTATGGGTTGGATTTACCACCTTATTTGATTGGCTTATTCTTCCTTATCTCCTGATTGTAGATGTATTTTCCAGCTATCCTCTCATCAGTTCCAGCTCCTCACTTTTTCCCTGGCTGCCCACTTCTCTCACCCATGAGAGGAAATCATCCAGCCTGGTATGTAGACCACACCACACACTCTTATCTTTCATTATTTTCATCATGTAGCCATCTCCCCCCTCATTGGAATACCTAGTACCATCCATTGCCATCTTACATAATTCAGTTCAACTGTGAATGGGTAAGTAATTTTTCTATTTCATCATTATCATTACAGGGGCATGTTTTACCTTTTGGATTCCACTCTGTGGAAAGTGGTGCCTCTCTTAAGTATACCAATCCATAAATATAAACTGTAAAGCCTTTAAGGTGTATAATACCCACTGTTGAGATGGGGTGTTTCACAAAATTGCTAGAGGTTTCCATGTTGTATTTTGCATCATAAATATGTCTGTCCCAGACCGCACCAACTCATGGACTATCATGAGTAAAGTAGTGTTGGGATAGCTGCACATTCCTCTGATCCTTGTTGAATAACTCGGGACTGGCCTGCTTTTAAAAATAGTTTCATGGTTACCCATTGTACTTTCTCCAGTGTTGTGTTTCTCTGGACTCTCCACCATGTTGTTCCTCCCCGCTCTTTGTATGGAGTACGAGAGTCCTTACCATTTACAAACTCCCAGCCACTGGAGTGGTGGACCATGGAGGCATCCTCCTGAGTGCACTCAATTCCATTCAGTTTAGAGTAGAGCAGTGGTGTTCTTTTGGTATAGATGATATGAACCCTCCTCCTACTATGGATCAGAAGACAAATATCCAACACCACCTGGTTTTGGGCTGGAGATAATCCACCAACTGTAGTTCACCCCTCTGGCTGTGACCCCTCATCCTACCACTGCCTGTATGTCATTTCCTAGGTGGTCTGGTATTGAATTACAGCTGGACCAGCCAACATAAGTCCTAACACATGCGGATGGTAGGGAGCCCTCATCCTACCACAGGTGGAACAATCATTTTCCAATTCTGCCAGGTTTTGAATTCGAGTGGACCATCACGTTGTATTTCTACCATTGCTCAAATGTTGGATTTATGGGTGGCCTGGAGTTGGTTGTGTTCTGGGTCTGCACCCATGGGCTCCTTTTCTTCCCAATTTAATGACACATATCTTTACAACAAGGGAAGAGTATACCTAGAACAGATGTGGTGCAGTCTCACAGAGGTGTGTTTCTCTACAGAGAGATGTCACATTCCATGGGCTCTCTTTGGATGCTTTCCAAAGGGTACTCATCTATGTACATTTTGCACCACTCCCTCCACCAGTCCAATGTGGGATTCTACCCATGTCATTATCTGAGAAGAAGTAAGGTATTGTATCGGAAGTTATAATTTTCCTACACTGAAAATGTATTTCCAATAGATACTTCCACTCACATTTCCCACCTTTCCTCCTGTGTCCAGTGCTTCTTTTTTGCCTAATCTTGAAGTAAAGGTTGAGCTCTTTGGTATAGAGGGAGTCAGCTGCATCGGGAAGATGTGTTGTACTCCTATTAGTGGAGAGTTGTTGCATGCTAAACACGTGAAGGTAGGTGGGAGTATCAAGGCTAGTTGCGAGCAAAAATTGCACATATAGGGGAAGCACTGATTGAGAAAAGCTGTTATGTGAGTAGAGATAAGTATCTATCAGAAATACATTTTCAGTATAGGAAAATTATAACTTTATCTTTATATCATTTGTATTATGGCATTAAAGATTGTACAAATAAAAGTTGTTTGAAAAATAGAATAAGTATCATACATTGATTTTATTTGAGTGCTTAAGTTTTAATTATTTTAGATAATAAGATTATAGAGATCTTTCTGATAGATTTATTTTTATTTCAGCTGGTTGTTAATAGGAATTCATCTCTCTACACTTTTAAAGGAAAAGACAATCATGTGGAAATGTTATTAGGAGAGGTAAGCTAAAGCTCTCACTAAAATTAAGTATCATCACACATATCTATGCTTTGAAAATATACTAAAATGAACTTTTTGATATATTTAAAGATTCTTTTTTTTAGACAACTTTGGGTGACCTTTGTATTTAAACATTTTCTAAGAAGTAAGCTCCTAATGCAATTACATAAACCCAGTAAAATTATTTTTTTAGCAAAAGAAAGTACAGAATTTGAACAAAATGTAAAAAGGTACAATAAAAATTTCATTTATGTAGAAAGTTGATCAGAGGCCAATTGATTTTCTGCATACATTTCTATACATTTAATAGTCATTGTCTACATATATTTGAAATTAAACCCCTATTTTCTTTCTATAAACTGAATAGATTTGTCAGCATCTATTTTGTAGGATTTGGTAGGTCAGTGAGTAGTTTACAGACTTATATTGATAACATTCCAGAGGTTGACAAAGTGGAGATAGCACATTGTGTAACTATGCACATGTTACAATTTGAAGTCATTCTAGAAAGAAAAAAATGGGAAATTTAGGTTTATTTCTATTGTTTTTTTTGGTGGTTACAAGATCAGTCGAATTGATTAATCCCATTTTGAGATAGGGTAGAGAAAATAACAGATAAACTATAAATTATTTCTGAAAAAACGTTTGAAATGCATTTTAGGGATTGCACAAAGGAAATTTGATATTTTTGAGATGAAGAAAAGTATTTATAATTTTAACATGAAAATTAATTTGCACACGGACTATTCAAAACAAATACTCAGTATATTCATGGACAAATCTTTATTTTATTTTATTAGAAATACTTCACTATAAAATATGATTTTTTGTGTATGAAAGATATGTTAACTGAAAGACTGCCAAATTTAGTGAAGATATACACACCATATTGAGAGTTATAAGTATTAAATCTATAAAGACTTTAAACGAGTACAAAAAGGTCATGTGGTCAGTCAAATTGACCGAGCTCATATTGAGAAAGTTAAAGGGCTTTGAGTGCCTTGTTATGCAAAAAACATTTCAGGGGGTTCACAAACATTAATGATTTTGTACAGAGCATGCTGAAATCAACTGAAAAAAAAAGTGTATAAATACAGATAAAATTCAGTTTGTGAAACACACTTACCTCTTTTCACACTTTAGCTTTATCCTGACAAAACTGTTTCGTCTTGGCCCATTTAAGCATTGATATGAGTCTTACCTCGCTTGCTACAGCCTTTATATCCTACTATTTTGCACATAGCTAATGATTATCTCCACCTATGTCAATGTGCCCCCTATACCAGACCCCTCGACGTGGATTCCTGTACGGGGTGAGGGGACCTTCCAGGGAAGGTTCTGTATTTTCAGTTACTTTCTCTGGGATCTAAACATCCACCAACGTGTTTGCCGTGCGTGGCGACCCGTGAAGGGGTGGAGAGGATCCTGGTGGTTGAGTGGTGTCTTGGGCACTGCAACACACCACTTTGGCCTTGAATTCCTGTAGACGGGTGGCCTTGGGGTGGCCCCCCCTAGGGTCAATCGGCTGGTCCAATGAGGCGAGGGTCAACTGAGTACCAGTGTTGGGCGTTCTCAACGGGTGTTGTGGACATCGTGTCTGATACTGGTGTTTGGGTATAGTGCTCACGAAACCCTGGCATTGCTGCAGTGTCCTTGTTTGACATTGTAGTGCGCCCCCTCGTAGGACTCCATGGCGGGTGGGGTCAGTGGGCACTGAATCTCTCTCTCTTTAATTATGGATCCCCTCCATTCCAAATAAAAAAAATGTTAAAAATCTGCTTATTGGTAAACGACCACGTTTAGAAGACTCCGAACAGCAGTCTCCATCACCCAGTACACCTGTACCTCGCTTTTTAATCATGCATTCACTATCAGATAAATCTTTAGGGCAAATGTCTCCTTTTTTTATTCAGAAGGGCTTAGAGGGGCTTGCTGGCTCTCCAAAGTCAGTTAACAAGCTACGTTCTGGAGACATCTTAGTAGAAACTTCCCATCCTAAGCACAGTGAACTTCTCTTGAATTCAAAGGCCATTGGGGATATACCCATTGAGGTTACTCCCCACGCTTCCTTGAATTCCTCACGAGGAGTTATCGTTTAGAGGGATTTGAAATCTATCCCTGAGACGGAGATCCTTGCTGGTTTCTCCAATCAAGGAGTTTCGGCAGTTCGAAGGATCTCCACTCGTCAAGATGGAATTATGGTGCCGACCTCAGTTTTAATTTTGAGGTTTTCATCACTACGTCCACCTGCTGCCATTAAGGCAGGTTATTTGAACTGTAAGGTACAGCCCTATATTCCCAACCTCTCCGATG
>NW_013667473.1:86417-91618 GCF_000517525.1 Limulus polyphemus
GTCCTGGCAAGGCTACGCATTGGGCATAGTTTTTTAACCCATCGTTTTCTTTTATCAGGTACTGACCCACCGATGTGTAGCCATTGTGACACTCAAGTCACAATAGCCCTCATTTTACTGTCCTGTCGTTGTAACGACCATGAGCGGTGGCACCATTTTAGACACATTTTTTCTAAAAGTTTACCCCTGACGCTGGACAGTGTCATTGGTAATGGTGACACTGTCCGATTAGATTGTATTTTTAATTTTTTACACATTATAGGTATTTTTAATTCTATATAAATCTTTTACCGACATGTATTGATTTTAACTTGCTGTTTTTTTTATATTTTACTTTAATCTACTTTCATTGCTTTTACCGGTTGTTTGGCGCAGATAGCTTAGCTGCTTTGCGCTATAAAACACCAACCAACCAACCTATACCAGATCCATATAAAAGTCTCCTGTTATTACTTCCTATTTACTTTTCTTGATGACAGAACATTACATCAAAGGTTTTAAATGCATGCTGCTGGTTTCTCTTATGTGTTGTATAACTTTTGTTATACCTACACTTTGGATGATTTTTTTTTTACCTGTATTATTGGATTTTTAGTTTATTGTCTATTTTCTTTATTTGCAATAAAAAGAAATAAAAATTTGACATGTTTTGGATATAAATTCTCCCATTCACGTCTCTGATACAGAGTCTCCTAGTGCTCCTAATCTGTCAATCTGGAGTCTAGCATTGCCTGGGCGTCAAGGGTGATCCCTTTTCATGGTGGATGTCCAATCCCTCATAAGAAGATAGGTGAAGCCTTACGTGAGGTCTGATGTTTCTTCTCCTGTAGTCACAGAAGCCGAATTTTGGGGGGCAGACTGGTGAAAATTGGACTGTTCCTTCCTTTGCTTAAATAGCTAATCACAAGCTTTTGAAGGACATTTAATCTCCTGCACCAGTTTTTGCAACTAGTACATCAAGTTTATGATGTCTTGATATTTCTCCTGTGGCTTACAACTCTTCTCCTTATTTGTAGGGAGAAAGTTATTTGGCTGATTACCTAGTTTCTCCACCTTCACCAGACCTTGCTGTGCATGCTTGGGGATTTATGGATCAATTGAGTGAGACTGCTGCCACGCCTTTCCTCCCCATTTATCAGATCAGCATGCTTCAGCTTTCCATCACTTGGAGAACCCAAATTTAGATTCTCAGAGGTTGGATCCTCTTCTTCCTCTTCTTCCTCTTTGGAGTTCTAGGCCTGATGCCTCTATTTGTCTTAACCTCACTCAGTTCACCAGGATTAGACTGTCCATTACAACAGTTTTGCATTTTTTATCTTCATTTGAAGTGTTGCCTGAGGCCTTTCATACGTCTCCTGCTCATTTTTAAGAGGATTTTAGTCATTTATTGACTTCTACTTTGGTAAGGTTTTCGGCTTCTGCTCTCTCCTTGGTCTCTTGGTTGGCTTGTTGCTGGGATCGTTTGGAGAGAGATGTCTTGCTCAAAGGTAATCAACCTCCTTCATCAGCCCTTACAGGTCTTGGAGAAGCTCCTTTTCTCAGACATTCAATTTTTGTAGGTATTCCAGAATTCCTGGAATTTTGGTTGGATGTGGCCCATTTCCACCTTTTTTCTTTAGACACTAGCTTCCTGCCTTTCCCAGTCTTCTAACTGACAATTTACTGCATCTCCAGTTAAGGTTTCCAGACATCCAGCTTCAGATTCTGTTGGAACACTTGGAGTTTTTGCCCTTATCAGTGGGTATCCTACACTCATAGGGGCTTGCCTCGGATGGTTCTGGTCTGTATAGGAAACCTTTGCCTTCAATCAATGGGTCCTTCATTTCATGTCTCCTCCTCAATTGTCTTCCATAATGGTTGTTTTCCCATCCCCAAGGATTGTCTTACATCCAATTCTCGAGCACAAGCCATCCAAGATCTTCTGCTCAAAGAGACGTAGAGTGCATCGTCTCCTATCTCAAGGGTTTTTAATTCCCATTTGTTTCTAGTAATGAAGACGATGAGCAATTGCCGACCTGTCATCAACTTTTCTCGTCTCATTCATTTCCTCCAGCCTCTTCAGTTTACCATGGTGTCACTCCTTTCCCTCTTGTAGAATTTTGCACCTGGTCTATGGATGATAAAGTTTGATGTCGCTGATCCCTCCCTTATATTTCTATTGCAGAGTCTTCATGTTGGTATTTCAGTTTTGTGCATGAGAAACAGTTTTTTGTTTTGTGCTCACTCCCTCATATTTTTGTTGCAGAGTCTTCACATTGGTATTTCAGTTTTGTGCATGAGAGACAGTTTTTTGTTTTGTGCTCAACCATTCGGCCTCGCATTTGTTCCATACGTCTTTTGATGGATAGTCAGGCCCTTTTCACATCATCTTCACTCAATGGGCATTCACAGTCACCATTATATGGACAACTGGGTTCTTCTCGCTCCTTCCCACCACTTGGCAGAGCTTCACAATTGAGCTCTTTTATCTGACACTGCAAGAGCTGGGTTTCACATCCAAATGAAGAAGTTTATTCTTCCTCCCACATAGCAGCAAGTCCATTTAGAGGTATTTTTCAATTTATGGCTGAGTTGGGCCCAACTTTCTCCTCAATGCCTTCAGGCCATGGAACGAGCTGTTCTTGTAATACTGTTGGCTCATTCTCTTTGTGGATGTGGGAATCCTTGAAATCACTCATTACTTTGGGTTGGGCCCACATGCATTCCCTTCAGTGGTCATCACTGGATCATTGGAACATTTGCAAGGATGTGCTGGATGGTCTGGTGACCCAATTGGCTTCCAGCCCAGTCATTCTTGGCTGGTGGTTGAACAGGGACCACACAATAGTATGTGCCCCTTTCCCACCCCCACGTCCTGAGATACATCTTTTCATGGATGTTTCTCTCCAGGGATGGAGTGCTTGTGTAGGGGATATGGAATTTGAGGGTGTCTGGACAAAAGAGGAATCTTCTCTCCCCATCACTCTTTTAGAGCATCTGGCAGTTCGACGAGCTATGTCTTGGGCTCTTGAATTGTTGCGAGGGAAGGTGGTAATGCTTCACTAAGACAATTCCTTAGTGGTCTCCTACATTTCCAAGCAAGAGGACACTCACTCCTTGCTTGAATTTGTTTTCAGACATTGGATCTTCCCTTCTGAGCCTACAATCATCAGATTGTTCTCCTTGCTTGTCATATTCCAAGTTATGAATTTAGCCAATTAGTTACCTTGTCCCAACAGAGTTTTTTTCACAGAATGGATGTTTTGTCCACAAGTTTTTCATTGGATTTGTATTCTGACCTGGTGATGCCTCAGTTTGTTGCTTTTGCCACTCACTGGAATGCCCACTTCAAGTCCTTCTTGTCTGCTGTCCCTCACCCTCTGGTTTTGGGCATAGATGCTTTCAGCCAGAATGGGACTGGTTTTCATTTCATATTCATATTCACAGGACTCTTTAATATTCCACTTATGTTCTTTTGTATTCTGATTGGTCCTATCTTCCCAAAACTTCAACAGCTAGGGAAGGGGATAAGGCTTTCCTATTCATTTTCCCACCATTTTCCATTTTATGAATGCTCTTATCTGGATTGTCTTTTATGCCCGGTTCGGGCTCTTTGATGTTCTGTGGTAGGCACTGAAGGGTTCATGTCACCATTTTTTTATCCATTGGGATCCTAAGGTATTATGTGGCTTATCCCCTGTCACTTTGACAGGCTGGATTCATCAGTTGGTGTGTACTGCTTACTCTGGGCTTTTCTTGGAGGGATGAAAACTTTTTTGGGTCTACCTCATCAAATTCATCGTACATCGATGTCCCTGGCAGCATGGTTGTGTTATCTGTTGGAGGGGATTGTACAGGCTGGTATGTAGACCAAGCCTAACACACTTATATCTCATTATTTACATAAATTGAGGTTGCCTCCTTGGAAGGTTTTCAGCTAGCACCTTTTTTGTTTACAGTTCTTATATCTTCTTACTTCATTTAAAGATTTATATACAAAGAGATTATTTATGGTAAAAACCTTGAGTCATATAGCAGTTTAAAGCACAGTGTGTTCCTCAGGCAGGGAAAGGATATGAGTTAAGGCTTGCTTCTAGCTAGCTCATGGTCAATTTCATACCACTAACTCATGCTAACTAATTGGTTCATTGACAGATTATATATTCTGCTTTTTTGATGTAATTATTAGTGATCGTCACATGGTTCAGTAGATCCTTCCCAGTTGAGCTAAAGAATACTTTTCCATTTGCAGTATGACAAATTTTGTCAAACTATCCTCCTGAATAATTTACATAGTAACCAGACATATCTCTTCACTTATAACCAACCAATCATCCTGATTGAAAACAATGTAAGAATAACATGTTATTCAATGTATAATGATAACCAGATATATGCTGTTCCCAGCCAAGCTCTTGGATAAGTGGATGTTTTATTCATTTTGCTAACCTTTGTCTTGACCATGTTTCTCTAATGCATGATATAGTTACTCTTAGTGTAGAAATATTTAACAGGTATTACTTATTTACATATGTAGTTAAGTTGTTATAGCTAATTGCACCATATATTTTTCAGAATCAGTGTTTCAAAATCACAGAAAAAAGAATATCGGGTATAATAATGTGCACGTTTAGTACTTTAGAATAAATCTATTAAATTTTCAAAATCTGTTTTTTGTACTTTTCAATACTTAATTAAAAATAAATAATCGTATAAGTGCAATTAAATTAAATATTCATATTTCTCTATTTTACAAAGACTTCTTTAATATTGCACTGAAAACGTTTTTATTTTTTCTTAAATTATATACTTTTTTTTACTTAGAAACATCAAAACTCTGTTTTAGATATTGTATCCCCCCCACTGTTGGCTCAGCAGGAAGTCTTGAAGGCTTTTTATGTTAAAAATCCAGCACAAATAGCCCTTTGTGTAGCTTTCTGCTTAACAACAAACATAATGAAACAAGTAACTCAAAGCTTCCTTTTACATAGCTCAGTGGTAAGTATGAGGGCTTCTAATGCTAAAAATTGAGTTTCGATACTAGTGGTGGGCATAGTATGAATAATTTATTTGTAGCTTTGTGTTTTATAACAAACAAAAAATAACTCTTTGTGCTATTACTGGGTGATCTTTTGCAGGAACATTAGTGCTCAAAGATGTTTTATTGTTTTGGTTTTCACTTATTTTATGTGTTTTATGTGCTGAACTAACTTCTTATGTGT
>NW_013667473.1:92707-100223 GCF_000517525.1 Limulus polyphemus
AAAAATTAATAAATTTGTGCATAGCATGCTGAAACCAACCAAAAATCAAAATATTTGACTTTTAAAAATATTTTTATGTATAAATTTAAATAAATTTCAACTCCTGAAACACACTAACCTCTACTCACACTTTAGCTTTATTCTGATGAAATTTTCTCTTCTCTGCCCATCTAAGTATTGGTATGAATCTTACCTCTCTTGCTCCAGCCTTTATACCCCACTATATTGTCCACAGGGGAATTAAAATCTTGTGATTCTCTCCAACTACATCAATGCTCCCTGTTATTACTTCCTATTCACTTTTCTCGGTGGCAGAACATTATGACAATGGTTTTACACACTTGCTGTGGGTTTCTCTTGCTTTAGTTATAACTTTACTTTGGATAATATTTTTAGACCCGTATTATTGGATTTTGAGGTTATTATCTATTTTCTTAAATTTCAGTAAAAAAAAGTCTGAGACATTTCGAATATAAATATTCACATTCACATCTCTGATACAAAGACTTTTAGTGCTCCTAATCTGCCACATCTGGAGTCTAGCACTGTCTGGGTGTTGAGGTGGCCCCCTTTCTGTGGAGAACATCCAATCTGTCATATACAGAGAGGTGGTTTTACATGAGGTCTGCTGTTTCTTCTTCTGTAGGCTCAGAGGCTCAGCTTGTGGAGGATGAGGGATAGACTGGTTAGAATTGGACTCTAATTTTCCAGTTCCTTCATTTGCTCAGATAGCTAATCATGAGCCTTGGAAAGACATTTTGTCTTCTACATTTTTTTTTTTTGCAACTAGTACATCAAGTTTGTAATGTCTTGAGATTTTTACTGTGGCTTATGATTTTTCTCCTTATTTGTAAGGGGAAAGTCATTCAGCTGATTACCTAGTATTTCCACCTTCACCCGAAATTGCTGTGCATGCTTAGAGATTTGTGGATCAATTGAGTAAGGCTGCTGCTATGACTTGTCCACCCCATTTTTTGGATAAGCATGTCTTAGCTTTCCATCGCTTGGAGGACCTATATTTACATTCTCAGAGGTTGGATCATCTTCTTCTTCTTTGGGGTTCTATGCCTGATGCTTTTAATCATCTTAACCTCACTTAGTTTTCCAGGATTCGACTGTCCCTTACAACAGTTTTGTGTTTTTTATTTTCTTTGCAACTGTTGTTTGAGGCCTTTCACAGGCCTTCTGCTCAATTTTTAGAGGATCATTTATTGACTTCTATTTTGGTAAGGTTGTCAGCTACTGCTCTTTCCTTGGTGTTTTGGTTGGTTTGTTGCTGGGATATTTTGGAGAGAGATGCCTTGCTTGATGGCATTTGACTTCCTTCTTTGGCTCTCGGAGGTGTCAGAGAAGTTCCTTTTCTCAGACATTCAATTTTTGCAGCTATTACAGATTTCATGGAATCTCAGGAGGATGTGGCCCATTTCCACTATTTTCTTTAGACATTGGCCTCTCACCTTTCCCACTCTTCTAACTGACGATTTACTACATCTCCCATTCAGGTTTCCAGACATCCTGTGTCAGCTCCATGGGCATAGCATGAATAGTTTATTCTGTAGCTTTGTGTTTAATAACAAAAAATAACTCTTTGTGCTATTACTGGGTGATCTTTTGCAGGAACATTAATGCTCAAAGATGTTTTATTGTTTTGTTTTTCACTTATTTTATATGTGTTTTATGTACTGAACTAACTTCTTATGTGTAATATATATTACACTATTTGAATGATATTACTTTTTGCATTTTAACTTTATAGTTTCAATAAGATTTAAAATTTTTTTAAAGAGAACCTCAAATTCTATATGGTATTGATACCAGCAGTGCAATAGAACATAAGATCAGGTGAATTATGCAGTCAAGTATATAGGAATTATCATTTTATCTATTTCCTTGTATTAAAAGTAACATCAGAAATTAAGTGGCTTTTATGCAACTGGCTCTTATATGTTTCCAAACAGATACAAGCAAGGTCAACTTGTTTCTCCTTTGCTATAATACAAGAAATTAAAGTAACAGGACTGAAAGAAGCTGTTGTAAATGTTTATAATAAAAATGACAAAGGTACGATTTAGTCTATTTTTATAGTTAAGAATTTAATCTGAGTACACTTTTTGTTTACATGATTTCTGCCTGTTATTTTCTGTTGTTTATCTAGTCGATGAATAGATCTACAAAATAGTTATGCTACTTTAGAGCTTCAAGATTATGTATAAAATAAAGTAGTTGTTTATTCTGTAATCATATGATTTGTAGAAGACTCAGAAAAAATCTGTTTTTAAAAACTATGAAGTGCTTTTTCTTTAATCACAATAACACATTTTGATAAATAATGTATTATGTTACATAAAATTTAAGTCATGAAATTGAAGTAATAAATGTGTTTAATGTTCGCACTTGTGTCTTTAATGTGTAGGCTTTGAAATAATTCACAATTTTTACTTTAGATTACATTAAAACATTTTGAAAAAACACTAAATGTGCTGTATTTGTAATTAAATTTTGTGATAAGTTTAATTGTGTAATTTTGTTTTCTCACAGATAAAAATAATTACAGTTTTTTCAAGTTGTACTTAAAAATGAAATATAAGAGTGGAAATCCATGCCAAAATTAACTTAATTCATCAAGTAAATTATATGATATGCACTTGTACCCTTAGCATTTACACTTTATTTAGTAGACACTTTTATTGAATTAAAATTAATTATTTATTGGAGTGAAAAGGCAAAAAGTCTTGTAATACACCATCTTTTTGCACTACTTTAGAGCATTTCTCAGGCACTAAAAACTGTAAGAGTGTTTCAGTACCTAGAGCAGAGATTCAACAAATAGTTTTTTGATTATCTTCATTGTACAAAACATACAACAAAAAGTTTATTGAGATAAATGTATTATAAAAGATAAAAAGTGCCTGAAACATATATGAATATTAAATTTTAAGCATCTATACATATCTAAGCCAAGTAAATGTCCAGGTGTTCCTGTTAGTTGTCCAATTTGCCAGAGTTCCTTCCACAGTAGCATCTATTACAAATTGAACTATTTCAAGTATGGTAGGTTGTTTTTATACTTTTGCATTTGTATGCAGATTTTATTTTCACATATAAATATATTAAACTTTGAGTCCCCCAGTGGCACAGTGGTATGTCTGTGGACTTACAACGCTAGAAACCGGGTTTCAATACCCGTGGTGGGCAGAGCACAGATATCCCATTGTGTAGCTTTGTACTTAATTACAAACAGACTTAAACTTTTATGAAAGATAAATTATATAATAAGCTTATTCTTAAACTGGTCTATGTAAAAATTCAACTTATTAGTAGTAAAATGTGCTTTTGAACTGTTTTCTAAACATCACAGACTGCTTTTCAACCAAAAATGTGCGATTTATACAATTATTAGTTTATCATCCATAAAACTGACTAATCAGAAATGGCTTATTATATTATCTGAAATATGATGCATATTGAGCCACATTTCTCACTGACATTTGAAAGAGAATTAACAGACCAAAATATTTTACATCATCTTGATTTTTAGCTACTGTAATCACTAATGTTGTGAACTTTCTCACTTGAATGTATTTAACTTATCAACATTTATATGATTTTTAAACCTAACTTTTGGTTGATATTCTTCCATATGTGATAGAGCCATTGGTGGCAAAATAATTCCTCATACAATACTTGATATGTATTTTTTCTTTCTTGACATGTCATATAAGATACACAGTGAAATCTGTCTAACATGAAAATTCATGGGACTATAAATATTACTCAAGTTTTTGCTGCAAACAGTAAGTGATCTGTTCTTACTGAACCAAATAAATTGTTATATTTAGACAGCAATTTTTTTTCAAGGAAACTCATTCCTTTGATAGTACTGAACAGACTGAACATTATTCATGTTTTTTTCTACAATTAATTTACTTACATTTTATGGCAGTTGCCTTAGTCTTTAGAAAAACAAAACATAAGCCTTTCAGTGGCTCAACAGTAAGTCTAAAGACTTATAACACTAAAACCAAGGTTCAATACTCGTGGTGGTCATAGTACAGAGAGCCCATTGTTTAGCTTTGTTCTTAACAACAAACAAACAAAAAATAAGTGGCTTATACATAAATACATTAAACATATAATTTGAGGACAACAAGGGACCAGTTGGTCCAACTAAGTCTTATCTCATACACGAAACTGTAAAATGAAAATAAAGCACTCAAAAAAAGCCATTATCATTCAATTATTTATCAAGCACTTAAACTCCCTTGAATTAACTGCATCAGAAGGCAAAATATTTCAACCACCCAGTTACAAAAATAAAGTTGTTGTAGCTGAAGATGACATGTCCTCTGCCAAAATTTATATCTTTTTCCTCTAGTCTTAACCTTCTCACCATTAGATATGGAAAAAGATGATGCATCAACACTATCAATCCCTTAACAATCTTAAATGCGTCAATTAGGTCTCCTCTAAATCTTCCTTTTTAAAGAGAAAACTTTTAACTTCAGAAGTCATAATTTATCCTTCTATGGCAACATTTCCATCCAAGTACTATCCTACTATCCCTCTTCTAAACTCTGTCCAACAGTTCAGTATCCTCTCTGACGTAATGAGCCCAAGACTGAACATAATACTCCAAATGTAGCCAAAATAATGACTTATACAATGACATTATAACTTCTTTAGACTTGTATTCAATATCTTACATAACACTGTTAACCCTCTGTGCCCAGGCATCATTTATTGTGCATGTCATGAGGTTTTAGTGATTTATATTCAAAATTTGATTAAATTACTTTTTGTTTATGTTATATTAATTAGCATAGCATAGCATCATAGCTAATAATCTATATTTTAATAGTATATACGTTTTAAGTTCTTAATTTTATAAAGCAATATTTCTCTTCTCTGTTTTATTCACCACCTCTGTTTCAACCAGTGCTCTAAAGTCATCCTTTTATTTCTTACTCTTCCAGCATTATGATAATAACAGTTTAGCCTACTGTAAAGACTATCATTGTACCTTGTTTCCATGCTATAATCCTCTCTACATTTATTGTTTCTTCATTATTTTGGCCCTTACCACTCTCTAGATTTAGTTTAAAGCTGCACTTATAGTTGAGTTAATAGCTCTTACAAAGTAGGCCCTACTTATAACAAGTTTTGTTACTTAACTCTGTAAGAAGGTAATTTAATTGTTGTACTAGGCTTTTGTAATCTTGTTAACATCATATTACTCAAAGCTTTAAACTTTTTCTCATTATGTTTAATGTTGTTGTTACTAGAGGGCTAGATATTTCTAGATTTTTCTTTTGCGTATTATAAATATGTGCAGATCCAGGGTGCAAGTGGAGTTAAACTGTGTGTCAGTTTAGCCATAACAGATGATTTCTAAAGTGAGTTTCACAGCTTGTATTGTAATAACAGAGATATAGGAGAATAATTTGTTTCTCAAAGGATGTTCTAAAGTAATTGAACCCACCTGTGTGGACTTTGATGAAAAATAGACAATTACTTAAAGCTCTGGATTAAACTGTGATAACCAATAATGTAACGAATTTTTGTACATGCGTTTGATTTGTTTTGAATATATATTATTTTAAAACAAGTGGATTGTGTGCTGTCCATTTATTGTTGAATTTTATCACTAGCAAATCACATACACCTACTGTAAATAATCCTGGCCCTATAAAACCTAACCATCTCCACAATTAAGTTTTTGCAATATCCCTGAAAGAAATAAGTTATTATGGCCCTTTTATCTAAATGCCTTTATCAACCCCTTGTACTTATTTATCTCCTCTGGCCTACCCTTCCATGCATCATCAGCCCCTATGTGCACAACAAAGGCTCAGTCACCCTTTGAAATATCACTTGCTCTGTCAATTTTATTCTCCACCCCTTCTCCCATATTGAAAATTCCAGTTGATGCTGGTTTACAAGTAACCAGCAGTTGTTAGGAATTGGAACAAATATTGCTGGTTCTCCTAGCAGTTGCTTGTTGAATTCCTAATCCTCCTAGCAATTGCTGGTTCTTCCAGGAGTTCCTAGTTGCATAACTGGTTCAGCTTGTTACTTGTTAACCCAATGGGTTCATTTATCAGTCTGTGCTTTTTCATGTTCATTGTCATTCATGTTTATCTTTGTAACATATGTAGAATATTTGGTTTATATTAGATGAAAGAAAAATGCTACAGTGAATCAAAAAATACTATCAGAATATATTTTTTTAACATTTTACACAGTTGTCACAGCATAGCTACAGAATTTGTACATAATTTATATAGGATTAAAGAAGAAGCAATACCTTTTGTGTTTTACATTTTTGAGGGGTTAAAGTTTTCTGTAAACTGCCTATAGTGGGATAAGTCCTTTCCTCAAGGCTTTTCTCTATGAGTACAAGACTGTTATAGCCAAATCTTTAAGCAGAGAATTCTTCTGATGTCTTTGAATGTGACTTTACCTTCTTTTCTCCATCCGTACATCACTTCCATTGTTTATGTGGTTTTAAGAAAGCCAAGCAGTGTAAAATGTGTATGTACATAAAGATATATATATATATATTATTCTTTTCCTGGTACTAAAAGCAATGAACGTTTCAAAAGCCTTAGAAAAATACCTATACCTTGGTTGCCAAATTATATATAAATAAGTATGATATTTTAAATTAATGTTTGATAATTATTTGTAAAAATTAAAACCCAACAATTGCTAACAAAAACAATTGAAAATAAGTATTATATATAAACTTTTTATATTATATAAATATTTTTATTTATAAAATTATAAATTAAGTATTCCAATCTCACATATGAAATCTGTGTGATGGCACCTTCATACAATTTTATGATTATGTTAGAAGTATTCAGTCATAAAAATATATTACAGTTTTATATATAACACTAGTAAAATTGTCAGCAGGAAGGAAACTGTGGCTATATTATAAAATGGTGAATCTCTTGAAGAATAGTATTCTCTGAAATCAGTCTTACCCCACTGAAATGTTTAAGATGAAAGAACAACCAAGAACTCATCTGACACTTTTGCTAAATTTTACTTGCCTTGTATCAAGTAAGAAAATATAGAATTCAAAGTAGAGTAACTGCTGCTTTTCTTCAGATACCTGTCAAAGAAATTAGAACAGATCTTCTAATTAGTGTATATACACTAAAAAACACCAATTGCAGTAGTGGTAGTTTTCCCATTGATAGATATTCACAATTGTTTCAATTTTAAGTATAGTGCAAGTGTTCATTTTTTTTTTATAAGCAGTAGTTTATCACAGATTTGTTTACGTAACTGTATATGAATTACATGTTGTGTAGTTGAATTGTGTATTATTGAATTATGTTACAAGAAGCTTCTATGTTTTTCTCATTGTTTTAATTGAGTATTAGGCCTAGCATGGCCATGTGGTTAGGGCATTTGACTCGCAATCTGGTGGTTGTGGGTTCGAATCATTATCTTACCAAACATGCTCTCCCTTTCAGCCTTGGGAGCATTATAATGTGATGGTCAA
>NW_013667473.1:100700-105582 GCF_000517525.1 Limulus polyphemus
TATTTGTTGGTAAAAGAGTAGCCCAAGAGTTGGCAGTGGGTGGTGATGACTAACTGTCCTCCCTCTAGTCTTTCACAGCTAAATTAGGGACAGCTAGCACAGGTAGCCCTCGTGTTACTTTGCACAAAATTCAAAACAAACAAACAAATTGAATATTATTGCATCATAATATTTTGTAGTATGTGGAACATTCTAGGCTTCTGTCAGGCTATAAATATACGTACAAAATAGTGTTTGAATTAGTTACTAAGACAAAGATAATTAGAAAGATTTGTATGTGTGTTTGTGAGTTTAGCCATAAAGAGGTATGGTGGCAATTTTCAAAGTTAAATCATCACAGATTGTATTATAACAATGGAGTAGAGAAGAATAATTCATCTTGTCAAGTGTGTTCTAAAGTAACTGAACCAACCTATGTGGACTTTGATGAAAAGGAACAATTATCTAAAGCTCTGGATACAACTGTGGTAACCAACAGTATAATGTAAATGAAATTATCACTGATTGTATTGTAATAACAGAGCAGAAAAGAATAAATTGTCTTGTCAATTGTGTTCTGAAGTAATTGAACCAGACTGTGTGAACTTTGACAAAAAGAGATGATTATTTAAAGCTCTGGATACTGTAGTAATTAACTGTGTAACAAACATTTGTATATACATTTGAATTGTTTTAATATATTATATTAAAACAAGTGGACTGTGTGGGGTTTGTTTATTGTTGAAATTTGTCACCAACAAGTCACAGACACCTACTCTAAAGAATCCAGCCCACACATACACAAAAATCTGACATTCATTTTACAAACATTATAATAGCATGTCAGAATATTTTAAATTATAAAGCTTCAGGTGTCACCATTTGTTCATAATAATAATTATGATGATAATAATTAATACACACAGATTTTTTACACTAATCAATAAAAGTCTGTATGAAAAAGTATCTTAATTTCTTTATAGGAGTTACAAAGTTGCAAATCAATAATATATATATATTGCAGCTTAAAGGAGTAAACGTTTAAAAAGACTATCAAATTTGTGTTTAAGCAAACTACCTGATTGTAAAAAGTGGTACTTCTGGACCATCTTTGTTGCTGCCTGATGTGTGACATTCGTCAGCTTTATTGAATCGTGACAAGCTGCTCTAATTTTCAAAATTTCTGATTAAAGCTCTCTCTAGCATGTTTTTCTCACTTACAGGTACTGAACAAAATAAAAATATTACAAGGAGTATACTAAAGTAACAACAACACATCTAAAAGATCCACAATTAGCTTATCAACTACATCTGATGATCATAAATCATTATGTTAATACCTTTTGGATCATTATTATTTTGCTATGTAAATGCACTTTATCTATAATATGAAACTTATATTATATAATTGTATAATTATATAATTTACATTTGCAACTACATATGGCTCAAAATCAACTGAGGTCAGGTCTAGATAAATAGAATATCGCACATTAAATACTAGTGACATAGTCAGAGAGGTCAGTGTGATATAAATTTTAAAAATTATAAAATAGTTTAATTTTTGAACTGTTACATGTAAAAAACTTTTGTTTATATTAATTTTATTAATGATAAGTAAACTGTTTAACATTCATAAATACTGAAATGATGCAGTCCTGAAGGGAAAATTTAACTCTTTCAAACATTTTTTTTTTCAGTGTCTGGCTATTTGTTTTGTCTTTTGTAACTTTTGCCGTATACTCATTTTTACTTGTAGTTCATCATAAATTTTTGGGAGGATAATATTATTATCTAGATCATCATCATCAGATATTTCTTTATACAAAAAAATTCTTTCACTTGCAGGTGGCTGGTTTGTTTTTAAGAGTGCTTTCATCACAAAAAAAGACAGGTTTCTCATTTTAGCATATTTTGGGTTTTTTAACATTTGTAGAAATCCATCTGTTTTGCTTTGAAAGTTATGGTGCTTCTGTTGATTCTAGAGGTAGATAAATACATACTTCAGTGAAATGTACTTCATACAGTGTATGTCTGAAAAGAAAAAATATATACAAAAATATATATATTTATCTAGTAGTAAGTGAAATGGCAATATTGCCTTATGATAACTGAAATAAAGGGCTTGGATCAAATTGTTTCTGATTTGACTAAAATATTTTAACTAAACAAACTCAATATTTTGGAAGATACGCACAAAACTTTCCTGCAAAAACCATAGTCAGAAAGAATACTAATACAGTAGGTGTCTGTGACTTGTTGGTGATAAATTCAAATAATAAACTGACAGCACACAATCCACATATGTACAAAAATTATTTATACTATAGGATATTACAGTCGTATCTAAAACTCTAAATAATTCTATTGGAATTCAATAGACAAGATGAATTATGTTTCTTTATCTTCTTTTCTCACAATACAAATTAGTGAATAATTCACTTACATTACCCCGTGGGTTACCAAAGCTGTATCCTGAACCTTAAATAATTGTCTCCTTTTCGTCAAAGTCCACATAAGTAGGTTCAATTACTTTAGAATACTCTTTGACAAGACAAATTATTATCCTTATCTCTATAAAACTGTGAAATTCAATTTAAAATATTGCCCATTATGGCTAATAACTCACACGATGGCTAACTTCACGTTTTCTGTTGCTAAATAATTTTCTTACTGAACTGCACTTTACTTTCTCTCCCTACTTGTGATCGCAAACCACCTACACACACACACACACACACACACACACACACATATATATATATACCTTGTTCACTGAGGCCTCGAATTTTGACAAACTATGTGAGCAGTGCTATAATATAACAATACTCAGTTAAGGTGACAAGAAAAATACCAAAGATTCCAGTAACATAACATCATTAATGTTAATAAAGCCTTGACAAATTGCAAACACAATGTATGATTCTTACAGAATTTGTCACAACTAACATTTTTAGTACAATCCATCTTCAACTCTTCTGTCTTAAAGACTAAACAATCATTAAATATTAAGTTAAAAAATAAATTAGATAATAACACTTACACTAAACAGTCTTGTATATCCAACAGTTATCATGGTTACAAATTTCATTATAACACTGGCTAACAGAAGACCAGCTCTGAAACTTAAGTAACCAGCAAAACTAGCTTACAAACATTATGACTAACTAAAAACCAGCTTTTTATCATGGTTAGTCTTTGTTGAAAGTTCCTGTAGGGCCTGGATAGTATAATACAGTTCTTTTCTCCATATTTATCCTACAGACTATTCTACTCATGTTCCATACTATAGAATCATTTAAAACTATAACCTCTTCATGAATTTTATTCCTATCTCTATTCTTCCCTTTTTATTTTATTTCCCTAGTTCCTTTTGTACACTAGCAGGTAACATTTTAACAATGAAGCAACTTTGTGACTAAGTTGTGCTATTTTTATGGTCACATTGTGTTTTTACATTGCAACAATGTAAATTTGTATGATGGAGCTAATGTTACTACAACATTGCAGGTGACATTTTAACAATGCAGCAACTTTGTGACTAAGTTGTGCTATCTTTATGGTCACATTGTGGTTTTACATTGCAACAATGTGAATTTGTATGATGGAGCTAATGTTACTACAGCATTGCAGGTAACATTTTAACAATGCAGCAACTTTGTGACTAATTTGTGCTATTTTTATGGTCACATTGTGGTTTTACATTGCAACAATGTAAATTTGTATGATGGAGCTAATGTTACTACAGCATTGCAGGTAACATTTTAACAATGCAGCAACTTTGTGACTAAGTTGTGCTATTTTTATGGTCACATTGTGGTTTTACATTGCAACAATGTAAATTTGTATGATGTAGCTAATGTTACTACAGCATTGCTGGGTATCATTACAGTAAAACATTTCTTCAACCTGATGAAGACATTCAGGTATCACTAAAACTTTATATGTATGTAGCAGGAGTAGAAAACTCTTAACATGCTAAGTCAGGCATCTACCACTGAATTTTACATGGCTAATCGTAAAACATAAAAAAATTTACCTGCCTTTAAACTGTTCAGTTTTCTGATTACGGTGATTCCAGTGACTTTTGAACTGTATGGCCTATTATTACAAGAGAAATATGTCTTCAGAAACTCTGGCTTATGGTGTTTTATAAATTTTCTTTGCCAGGCTTATATACTAAAAAAGAGGGCACCTAGCAAACACTCAAACATTTGCGGGGTTCCCTGATAATTCTAGAAACTCCAGTGTGCATGCTCCCAGAGTCATGCGACTTCCGCTTTCGAAACACTGCCCCTTCCTTAGTATTGTTCGTCCCGAATAATAGCCACTTACATTTAACCAATAGAGAATTAACAATAACTTAATTAAATGTGCAGAATTTACAAACACCATATTAAAATACAACAAAGTCTCTTAATTTTACAGGACATATCTTCTTCCATACTGGTCTCCATATCATTGGCTTCTGCTTCACATAGGGCTCATCTGCTCCATCATGAAATGTCCCATTATCGGTAACAGTCACATCAGTGGTAGTAACTTCATTAACGGCTTCATTGTTTTCCTTCTCTAAACTGGGTAGCATTTCTTCTTAAACAGTGGCTTTTTCAGGTGACACGTCTTCAGCAGCATCATTTGTTCCGTTGTTCACTTCGTTCTAACTGAAATGTCCTGGACCGTGATAATGCCAAAGCCTGTTGGCATGCACCACCTTTGGCTTATCTTGTCGACCACATTTTATTTGGAAAGTCACGTCTGAAAGACGATCCACTATGTCATATGGGCCTTCCCATGGAGAAGACAACTTAGGAGACTTCCACTTGGTCTTCCTGGGATTATACAACCACACCTTGACTCCTGGTACAAAGCTGACTTCAGTAGATCTCTTATCATAACATAG
>NW_013667473.1:106005-108401 GCF_000517525.1 Limulus polyphemus
CTTGATCTGAATGCAGTTCATATGGCATACCAAACCTGAAGAAGAAATCACTAATAGCCGAAGACACAGTTGTAGCTTCCTAATTTGCTTTTGTATAAGCCTCAGGCCACTTGGTGAAATAATCCATCACCACACAAATGTACTTGTTTCCAGCACGAGTTTGGGGCAATGGACCAGCAATATCAATGGCTACTCGTTGTATTGGTGCACCAACTTGATATAACTTCATTGGAGCACGTCCCTTATGCTTGGGTTCCCTTTTAGCACAACAAATATAGCATCTCTTCTTCCTTTTATCTGTTGAGTTCTTGTCACTTTTAGTGGTATCCTGTTTCTGGTAAGCCATCCCTTGTTTCGACTTGTAACTGGTTATTCTTGGACTTACCAGTTATACACCCTCCATGGGCTTCCATATACTGTTCTGCCAGCTTGATCATCTTGTCCACATCTTTTGGTGCTCTCTTCTTTAGGAATGGTAATGTGTCAGTGGAGCACATGGTCAAAACTATTTTCACACTTGGCCATGTCAGTCCATCTTGTGAAGTATTGCTGTAGATGGGTTACACTCTGAAATACAGTTTCTCGAGTGTCAGGTTTGACTTCTCTGAACTTCCAATGAAAACTTTTCTCAGTAACTTCATAACATTTCAACAAGGCCACTTTTCACTTGTTTTAGGCCATGGCATCTTGTGACATCATGCCTGCATACATTTGTTGGCCTTTTCCTGTGAAAAGTGGGCTGAGACATACTGCCCATTTGCCTCTGTCCCAGTTCTGACTTTCGTCAAATCTTTCATAACTCTCCAGGAAAGCATCCATGTCATCTCTGTTCATTAAATTTGGGCAGCTTAGGTCAGCTGGACCTGACTCCATTCTCATTCTTGTGCCCTTTTATGTTCTTATTCTATCTATTTCCAGTCTCTTCTCCCTTTCCTTTTCTTCTTTTTCCATTTGTGCTCTTATTCTCTCTCTATTTCTAGTTTCTCCTTTCTCTCCTTTTCTTCCTCTTCTTCTTTCAGTCTTTCTCTTTCCTTTTCTTCTTTTAGTCTTTCTTCCTCTCATCTCTGCCTATGCTCTTCTCTCTCTAATTCTTGTTGTTGTTTAACAAACTCTAGTAGATTACTATCTTTTAGCCAAAGTCACTCACTTCTCTTTATCCATTTATCAAAGTCAGTCGACATGATTATATAGTGTAATTGTAATTTCTACATTAAATGGTCCACAGCTATTCTGTAACCCTGTCAAATTCCCTTCACTACTTTCTGATTGTTGGAGAAACAACAATGCTGTGATGATAGATTGTAGTTTTTTCCAATCCAATATTTAGATGAATAACCACATTGGCTACTTAGCCAACATGTGACTGAGACTTTGCCACTGTGTTCAGTTTAGAATGCTGCTGCAATCCTCAGCTAACAGCCTTAGATTTGCTGGTAGCATTTTTGAATATGATGTGACTGAAGCAAAAGTAGCATTACAGCTAGTATCAGTCACCTCTACTTTGCTTACTGCTCCAATGACTATTCCAGTAGGAAGCTGGATTGCCAATCATCTGTATTTGCAGAGCAACACCAGGACTTTAACCTCTGATGGACAGACTACTATCCTACTGGCACTGCTGCCAGCTTTTGGAAAAGAAGAATATTTTTTTCTATACTTGTTCTAATAAATCCCAGCACATCACTTGCACACACAGATGTACTACTGTTTTCTCTGCAAGGTACACACCATTGAGCCACTGTCCCTGGGTCAGTTCTAATTGGTACAGTCAAACTTAGGAGAGAGCTTCTGCAGTATATTCATCTCAACAATGCAAATGCCATAATTAAGGTCTCAAATGATAATCTCTTTTCTATAATTCATGTATCCTAGATGTAGCCAGAGATTTGTCTTTCCATTACTAGAAGGAAGTACATGTTCACCAGCCAAAGTGGTGGCTTTACACAGAGCATGTAATACCTGGCAGTATCCTCCAGGGTTCTTGCAACTTGTGTATCCATCAGGAACTCCATTGTTCTATGATGCAACCCTTTTTATTGCCCTTTGAACCATGTCTAATTACTATGCATGCCATTATAAGTTGTAAATCATTGGGGAACGTGCAGCTCACGTTACTCTATTGAATTACATTACCCACTAGCTGCTCATGTGCATGCTTCATGAACCATTTTAAATGTATTATTATTTATTTTACCTAATCTAGTCTTAAATAACTTAAAAAGATCTGTATTTTTATATTTTAGATACTTTTATTATAATAAATTAAGAATAAATAAAAAAACAAGAAATAAAGTACTTACCCAATCTTCTTTTTCTTGCCATTGACTGTCAAGGACAGTTAAGCCTGATTTTTATAGTCATTATAGTAATGCACTTAATAATTTTATTTAATTAAA
>NW_013667473.1:108461-112946 GCF_000517525.1 Limulus polyphemus
CAATCTTCTTTTTCTTGCCATTGACTGTCAAGGACAGTTAAGCCTGATTTTTTATAGTCATTATAGTAATGCACTTAATAATTTTTATTTAATTAAATATAGCACCAAATTATATAGTCTAATAATATGAAAAAGTAGACAAATTCACTTATCTCATAAAATTTTCTTGGCTTTCTAACTATGCGACAAGAGCTGTTACAAATTCATCCAAGCTAGTTGTTAACTTTTCCAGAGGAAGATGTTGGCACCTGAGTGAAATTGACATCTAAATGTTCAGAACATAACATTATACAATACATCATTTCATAGATGAAAACCTTGACTTTCTATTGGTTATAGGTAATATATAATGAAATGTAAGAGAGAACTATCAACAAATTCTGAAAGAGAGGATGTGGCAGGAGGGGTGTGATTTTCTATTTATAGCTCTGTAACCAAACAAAACTGAAGGCTATAAAAATTATGCTTTGTTTGAGCAATAATGATTTTATAGAGTATTTTATGTTTAATTGTGTACTTTTTCAAGGGGTGGTGGATAAAATAGAGAAGACAAAATCCTCAAAGAAAATATGTTATAAGTGTCACATAAGGGGAAATTCAAGATGTTTTTTAATATTGCATTGTAGAATTAGGAACTTAAAACTTGTATACTATTAAAATATGGATTATTAGCTAAGTTTTATGATATACTAATTGGTATAACATAAATAAAAAGTGGTTTAATAACATTTTAATGTAAGACACTAAAACCTTGTGTTATTTGCATTAAAGGGTATCCAGGGCATTAGTTTTAATAAAGCTCGAGCAACAACTCATTGCTGGCTCTCCTTCACTTACTCTCAGTTGGGAGGAAGGATTTCTATCTTGCTGCATGGTAAAATATGGATAGTTTGCATGGAAATGCCTCTGCAGCCCACAATAATAAAATATGATCAGATCCTGTCTTCCAGTGCAACTTCCAGGTGGGGTACTATCTGCTCCTGCTTTGGCACAAACATCAAGGGAAGGCCTGTATAATCCTGTCCATTTGCTGTAAACCAGCTTATTTGTGTCATGACACTTTGAGGTGTCTGCTGCAGCTCCATTCTCAGTGGATACTAAATTTTGACAGGAGACACCAGTATGAGCAAGGCAGATCATACTTGTACGTACAGTGATGACTGTCTTCATTGATTTCCTCATCTCTTGCGATTAGTCTGAGGTGAACAACACAGATATTGGCTCCGTTAAAAGTAAGAATATTTTGAACTCCTTGGTGCTACCTAATGGTATTGCTTAGATGTCTCCTATTAAATTTGTTGATAACATGTCCATCTGATCTTCTGACACAATTTCAGGGTAATATATCCTGTGCAAGTGATGTAGGTCATCTGCAAAAAGCACTCAAGATCCCATAAGCCTTAAACTCAGGCTGATGGAAAGCTTGGTTTTCTGGCAAAATGGCGCTTCTACTCTTAATTTTTTTTATTTGTTTTTTTGAAAATCCGTAAACTTGTTTGACTAATTATGCCTTAAAAAATTTTTTTTTTCATTTGAAAAACATTGTTTTGCTGGTTTACCTAGCATTGTCAAGTAGATGCATTTGAATAATGGAACAAAACTTTTACATGTTGCAGTATCAACAGTTGTTAAATAGGGAAACTAAAAATACAATTTTATACTGGAATACTGGTAAATGCTAGGTTTTTGTTTTTTAATCAGGAGAGCTTCTTTCATTTTTATTCTATTATATTATATTTCCTGTCAATAAAAAGAAAATCAAAAGTGGTTATTTTGAACCATGTGCTCAAACACAAAGGAAAGGACTTTTAACTGTCCTTTTAATTTTGTAGGCACTTGTTGGCAGGTTTCCTCTAATATAAGAATTATCAAACTTTTCATATGTAATTTGATATAAGGATCCTGAAGTGCTCTTATCAACAAATCTGTGAAAATAATTTTGACCTAGATTTGTTGCTTTTAAGATAATAATTTTACATCTAAATCCATGTTTTATTCTTTAACTGTTTTAACCCAGTTTTTTATATGGCATGTGAAAGCCTTGAAATATATGGTAAAAATACATGGTTTTCTAAATTGTTGATTACATCTTTATTTATATTTCATTTTCTATGGAGGGTAAGTTTTATTTATAATTGTGAAAGAATACTTGTTTTGTAAATTAAATTTATGAAATTGAAGAAGCTTATTGAGAAGAGTATGTATTTTAGCTGTATGTAAAAAGGTGTTTATTATCTCTATTTTTGTACAGAATCATGGAAAGGATGCCAATGAATATATGTTCAATATATTAGACTGGTAGCACATGTGCATATTTTCAATAGAAATAAAAAAATGACACAAATGTTTCTTGTGCACAATAAATGTATTTGTGTAAGATATGCTCCACATGTTTTGTTGGACAACATTATTCACCATTTTTATTGAATATAAACTTCCGCATATGTATCTTCATAAAAAGTAGTGGTATGAAATCTACTTTCACTTTTTGTATATCAAAACATTTATTTTCAACTGTAAACATGATGTTGCATGTAAATGTGAAAGAAAGCTATTGATATAATCAATTTCTTTAAAGGCCATAAATATGTCAGCAACATTAAAAATACAGAAAATACAGTTTCTTTTTCCAGGCCTTAAATGACTTAAGACTGTCAATGTGGTTAAAATGAACATCGTGAAATAAATTATTTGTATGAGAAGTAGAAAAAAAATTTAATAATATTTCTAACAGTTGATGTAAACCCATCTCTGTGAAAATTAAGCTCATATCACTTCTAAGCAGGTAGATATTGTACTTTCCTCAGGTGCTACATTACTTGGAATTCATTATACACTTCAGTGGTTGATATACACATCATAATACTCTGTTGGATATACAAGAATGTTTAGTGTAAGAGTTATTTAGTTCATTTAGTGATCTAATATTTAATGATTATTTAGTTTTCATAACAAAAGTGTTAAAAGTAATTATTTTAAAGGCCATAGTTATGACAAATTTTGTTATGTAACTCTGTAAGAGTCGCACGTTGTGTGTATAGTTTAGTTGTTGTAATTTTACGTCACATTACTCAAACCTTCTATTGCCTTAAGTGAATATTGTTACATCACAGTGTCTCATAGCTTGTAGAAATTCTATGCTTCAGTAGGGCAATTTATAAATATAGGCGACCAAGTGAGCACAAGTTAAGTGAGTCAAGTTAGTAAAAGTGAAGTTTGATTGCATGATTGTTAGTTTAGTCCTAATGAGCGATATTTTAAAGTGGGTTTCACAGTTTAATAGAGATAAAGGAGAATGATTTGTCTTGTCAAAGGATGTTCTATAATAATTGAAATATTTCTATAATATTTAAAGTTCTGGATACAACTGAGGTAACCCATGGGGTAACGTAAGTGAATTTATTGCAGATTGTGTAGTAAAAACAAAGTAGAGAGAAATCATTCTTGTCAATTGAGTTCTAAAGTAACTGAAATAGCCTGTGTGCACTTTTGACATAAAAGATATTTTTTACGACTCTGCATACAACTGTGGTAAGTGACAAAAGAGTAGAGAAAAATAATTTGTCTTATCAGTTGGATTCTTAAGTAGTTGAATCAACCTGTGTGGACTTTTGACAACAAAAGATAATTATTTAGAGTATTAAATACAACTGTGATAATCCATAGTATAATTTTTATACATATGTTTGACTTCAAACATAGTGTTGGTGTGAACATGCTTTATATTCACTTTGAGAAAAACCTATAAACTGGACAGGTGAAGTGACCTCCCTTGAACTTAGACTTCGAGATTAAACAATTTTTGGAATACCAAGTTTATTTATTATATGTTTGACTTGTTTTGAATATTTTATTTTAAAATGTGTAGATTGTGTGCTCTCGATTTATTGTTCAAGTTTATCACCAACAAGTCACAAACACCTACTATAAAAGAATCCCAGCCCATATACAAAACCCTGACATATAGTAAGTTATGTTAATATTTCTACTAGGTTGATTTTTGTTTAATAATAACTTCATATTGTGATTTAATAGTAATTAAACTCTTATTTTTCTTTTTGAATTTAGTTCTCGTTGGAGAAATTCTTTACAAGCCTAGAGATGGTATGTAATAGTCTTAAATTACTTGGTGTTTTTAAATAATATGTTTAGAAAGTTAGGCATTTGTATCTGAAGATTTAAAAAAGCATTAAAATGTACAACATCAAATTAAGTTATTAAGTTTTAATTGGTAGCAAATAGAATATCCTTGCTCATTTTATTATTATTAATCAGTGTGTTTATAGTTTTGCAATACCAATTTTATGCATTACATATTTTGTTCCTATTGTTCATTTGGCAAAAATAATGGTTCATTTAACATCTTATAAATTATTTAAATAAGTGTATACTTGCTATGACTGTCAATTTTGAATGATTAATAAGTATGAATTGTCAACTAAAAAGTTATTGAAACCATACAAATTTTATGTAAACTGTACAACT
>NW_013667473.1:113871-180573 GCF_000517525.1 Limulus polyphemus
TCTTCATCTTCCACGTATCACTAAACCATTACACTGTGATATGTGCTAAGTTCATCTTCCACGTATCACTAAACCATTACACTGTGGTATGGGCTAACTTCATCTTCCACGTATCGCTAAACCATTACACTGTGATATGTGCTAACTTTATCTTCACCTATCACTAAACCATTACACTAGTATCAACATTAGGTGGGATGCCAGTAAATACTTTAGTTTAATCCTAACACTATGTTAATATTTTTGTTTGGAGGAATATTTGAGTTGTTCTGAGACAATTTCAAACAATTAAAAATGTAGCTTAAAAGCTTCCTAAAAGTCAAGAAAAACATTCATTAACTGACCATTCTGAAACAGTGCAATTAATGTGATATTAGAGAAAAAAATTTATATTTCACTTACATAGATCAGTTATCAGCCTAATAAATTGAATATTTTTACTTATTCATGATGAAATATATGATATTTAGTTGTTAAGATTTAACAAGCTGTTCTTGAATAATATTTTTGTTTCTTGTGATTCTGACAGATGATGGTAGTTTATGTGGCTCCTTCTCCATTATTAAGTTTCTAAAAGGCAACAAGAAATATTTCAAAAGAGAAGTCCATTTCAGAGTTAAGAATAATTGCGGATGTAACCCGATACAACATACAAGAGGTAAGTTTTTGGTTTGTTTTCTTAAATATGTTATCTTTATATATATACAAGTTCTTTTCTCATCCAATTTTGCCCAAAAACATTGTTAGGATTTTTTTAATTCCCCCAAACATTACATTACCATTAAGTGTCACTAATGTATTTCCCAGTGCTATGATTATTCAGAGTTACTTTGAGCATTCTCTTTCTTACTTAGTTGATTTCAGTGAAAAAAAATATTTCCAATTAGGAAGCTGATTTATGATATGAGTTCCTGGACTATTATTTCTGGCACGAAGGCAAATCAGGTCTTTCCTGTACCACTTCTGATATATAGCATCATACCACAAAAAGGGGTGGAGGGAGAATAACTCTTAGTTGAGACTGTCAGTGATCTTATTCTTAGTAAGATGGAGACATATAATCGGTTCCACGGTGTTCCTCCGGGGGGCCCCCTGGTGGCACAGCGGTATGTCTGCGAACTTACTATGCTAAAATCCGGGTTTCGATACCCATGGTGGGCAGAGCACAGATAACCCATTGTGTAGCTTTGTGCTTAATTACAAACAAACAAACCTCCCGGGGATTCTGAGGTTGCTTTTTCCTGCACCTTCTTTTAGTCTGATGACTCCTCCATACCCCTGTGGAACAATGGTGAGTTTACAGATTTATAATGCTAAAATCCATGGTTCGATTCCCTGTATTGGGCACAACAGATAGCTCATCTTTGCTTTGTTCTAAGAAAACAAATTTTCCTAACTAAATGTTGTTATAATCAATGGTAATAAACAGTCTTTAAATGGGAAAAAATATAGATGTGACTTTGGGATAAGCTCCCTTTGATTTGTTTTCTTCAGTTGGTTCATCAAGAGTGTGATGTTTTGGGTCTTTCCCTAGTTGCTTTTGAGCCTGTACCTTACTTGATAGCTGCAAGGTCTGGGAGCAAATGTTTAGTTTTCTCTTCATCCATGGACATTGTGGTTCATTCAGGGAGGTTTACTTCTCAGTTATGTGGAAGGATAGTTATCCTTTATCCAACACAGTTGTTGGAACTTCGTTATTTCACCTACCACTACTAGGTGGAAGGACTCTCAAATAATATATCTGTTCCTCAAATTTAGGGGTTCTAAGGCAGAGTTTGAAGTTAACCTGAATAGATCAATGTCCCCTGATGGGACAGGGTAAGTCTATGGATGTACAACTCTAAATTCCAACATTTTGTTTTCCTTACAGTACACTTTTTTTGGAAGACTTACAGGATCACCAACTTCATAGATGAGCTGGAACCATAGTTAGCATGCACATTGGTGTTGGTTGTGTGCCATTGGGGTCTGTGGGGGTTCGGCTCCGTGTATTTCTGGACATGTGGTAATCTTAACCACAGATCCAGGAGCACTACAGGTTCTTGAGTTAAGATTACTCATTCAGTTCACATCTTCACCTCTATTATCCACTCAAACTGTAGGGTTTCTATCTCATGCAGATTCTCTGGACTTGAAACGTAGTTCTACGGCTATCAGTATTTGGTTGGTCTGTAGGTAGTAAGAGAGTCATGCCAGTTTTTCAGGGGTTTTATTTCCATTGGTTGTTGGACCTAAGAAGCCAGGAGATTGGTGTCCAGTCATTGATCTTTCTTGTCTATATGAAGGCCTAGATTTTCCAAGGTTCACAAATTACTCATTACTCTATCTGAGTTGACAATTTTTACTGGGATTGTGGATGCTCAAGTTTGTTGTAGTCAGCTTCTATCTGCAAATTGCCATAGTGATAACATCATCAGTCTGGGTATTTTATTTTCATCATATCTCTCAGTCAAGGTTTGCTGCCTCCCATCCAGCTCCATGCTATGGAACAGGAAGCCTGAAACTTACTCATCTCTCCTTCTCCCATTGCACGGATGGTTCTTTCTCTTCTGGGAATGTGGGCATCACCCTAATCCCTTTGGGATGAGAGCACAAGAGATGCTTTTAATGATCTTTATGAAACAAGGGATCATAAACATTGATTCACTGAATTCCCCAATTTCCTTAGTCAGGATCATTCTTCGATCTTGAGGGGTTGTTCAGTTGGGACACTACTAAGGTATGAGTTCCTCTGGTGCCACCTCATTCAGAGTTACAACCCTTCAAAAATGCCTAGTTTTTGTGATGGGGTACCTATGTGAACAGTCAGAAATTCCATGGTCTACACAGGAACAATGAGGCTTCCCTACATAATGGTCCGGGCAATTAATACCTCATGGTCTGGGCTTGTTAAGGGGAAAATTGTCAATCTTCACTCTGACAATTCTGTGGTTGTGTCTTGTGTTTCTCATTGAGGAAGCATTTGGTCCAGGGTTTCTTGTTTTTCAATTCTTGGACCTCCTTTCCCAGGACCACTCCTATCATATCATCCTACTAGCTTGCCATGTTCCACAGGTGATGACTGCGGTAGCAGATAAATTGTCTCAACCCAAATAGATTCTCCCAATAGTATAGATGCTGCATCATAAAGTTGTTTTGGATTGGGTCTCATTTTGCATCTATGATTGGTGGGCTGGCCTCTCATTGGATCACCCACCTACTAGCAATTTGGTCTCCAGTACCTCATTTTCAGGCTTTGGCAATGAATGCATTCCATCAGGACAGGATGGGATTACAACTTTAGGCCTTCCCTCCAATTCATATGTTACCCAGGGTACTTAATATGATTTGTTCCAACCAACTTTCAGGACCTGTTGAAAGCAACGGATTGGTAGCTTTACCCTGGTTTCTGCTTCTGCGGTACCTTTAAAAGTGTCTGCCTCTTCCATTTCTTCTTAGGCCATTTCTGTGGAGACTGCCATGATCTTATGTAGTAAACCCTGTTATCCAGAAGCTTATGATTCAGGCATGGAGGTTATGCAGTCTTTAGCACCGCATTGGGGTTTAATTTCTAAGATTGCCATGTATCTGTCTCAGTCTTTGCGTAGTCCCACAATGAACATTTATCAATGGAAACCACATTGGCAATGGTGTATTGAGAGGAGGTTGAACCTACTTCAACCAGAAGTAATAACCATAACTCTTTTTTTTTACCTGGCTCTTTGGCAAGGGTTTTTGCATCTTCCACAGTCGCCCTGTATAAGACACCCTGATTGCCTCCCAATCGATAATTGCATCAAAGTATTCTTTGAGTCCCCAGTATTCACTAAGATTCCTCAAGTCATTTTGGATCCTTTGTGTCGAACGACCATTCCAGTTACCTAACTGTTATATTAAGGTTACAATACATTCTCTTTCTCAACATCTGTTTGGGATCTCATTCTCATATGCCATGTATCACCTTACCTGAAGGTTTATTTTTTGTTCCAAATGCAGAGCAGTCCCATCCTGGGTCCATAGTTGAGCAAATTTGTTCCATGTTCTCCCCATAATTTCAGGAGAAAGGGGGAATTTACCTTGTCCACACAGTTGGGGAGTGAGGAAGAGTGTTCACAATTCCAACTGGGATGAGTTCTGTTTCCTCAGGTTAAGTAAGGCATACAATATCCTGTCATTCTGAGACTGGGGTATTGCCTTTCTGACTTCTTCAGTTTGAGGAGAAGGCTTGTCCACTTCAGTGTTGCTTACTTTCTTGTCATTATTCTGGTAGCTTGGAACACATCACTCTGTGGCTACAGGTTGGGATCCACTCATAAGTATATATTGCAGTCCAACTGCCCCAGCCACGAACGTTTGATATAGGAACCATAGCCTTGTAATTCCAAACCTGAGCAGTGGAACCATGGATATTTGGTTGGAACCTGGCCAATAGTGTTTATAAATCCTGTAAAGTTCAACCCATAGTACATGAATTAAGTTCTGGGTAAAGAATGTACCAGTTCTGAATGTAGCGTGGTTCCATCACTAGGGTGCCAATCTTCTATTGAGACACCCAGGATCTATACAGATGCTTTATGTATGGATAATACCCTCATTGGCCCCTCCACCTTATCAATATGGAATTCTAGCTGTAAGTGTGAGAGGAGGTATGTTTTGGAAGTTAACGTTTTCCTAAATCAAAAATTTATTTCCAATAATACATACCTCCATTCACACTCTCCCACCCCTTTCTCCCCATTAAGAACCAGTATGATAACACTGTCTGAATGAGGTACTTATATGCAGTACCAAGATAGAAGGCACATTGATGTAGGTGGAGAGTGTCATGAGATATTGCCAAGGGCAATTAAGTGGGGTATAAAAGATTGGAGCAAGTGAGAAAAAATTAGACTAATGCTTAGATAGACAGGTAAGTATTATTGGAAATACATTTTCTTTTAAGAAAACATTAACTTTAGGACAGGTAATCATTCTAAACTACCTAATGGTAAAGAAGGTTTCAGTATTTAAATCAATATTCAACAATCTAACAATTTATTTAAATTTTAGAATTTATAGTTGTTACTGATGCATGTGCATATCAATCCACATGAATTGACAGATTATTTATGGCTGAACAGAAAAAAACAAACAAAATGTGGAATATGTTATGCATGAGATTAGGAATTTTTGGGCAAATAACGATCAAAAACAGATAGAGTTGTGCCTGAATATTTGTTAATTGTGGGAGTGTTTTGTTTCATTAATAAAACTGATGTTTCTTCTGTTAAAGTCAGGTTCATGTTTTAGTACTGTGACATTCTGTTCAGAAAAACTATGGTTGTTTTTGTTCATATGTTCATGGACTTGGAAAGAGGGTTTTTGGTATTCTATTAACTTGATCTTCAAGTTATGTCCTGTGTCATCTTCGTAAAAGGCTGAGCAATTCTTACTTTATTTTGTAAATGTTTCCTGGTGGGGGTGGGTTCATTGCATAATTTTCTTAACGTGTTTAATTTTCATTCCAGTGGTGAAAATGAATCTAGGCATTATGTTAAGGTTATATTTATGTGCTATTCTTTTCCAGATTTCTGATAAATGTTTGCTAATATTTTATATACATGGGATATTGCAAGTGGTTAGGGTTCCTTTGTCCTGTGGGATGTTTTTTGAGTTTATTTATTTATTAAGTGTCTCTTATCTATGATGTTTAATAGTTTCTGTAACTACTTTAGTAGGGAACTGGTTTACATTAGTAAAGCATTGAGATAAGTGTGCAGCTTCTTTGATATTTTCTGTGGTGCATACAGTGTATGCTAAATTTAAGAGGGTTTTTAGAGTGCCTAGCTTATGGTGGATTACATGATTAGAAAACCATTTTATGTAATTTCCACTGTATGTGTTTTTTTCTATGAATTTAAATGGAGAAGACTTGGTGATGTTATCTTTTAAAAAAATTTCAGCTATGAATTGTATGTCTTTAAGTAGCCCTTTTATGTGTTGAAGGAATCTTTGTTATCTTAACAAGTAAAGATGAAAAAAACGTCATCTACATGTCTAAACCGAAATGCAGACATATATGGAAATGACTATGGCATATTGTTCTATGTTATATGATAAAGGATGACAAAAGTACGTGGTAATGAATTTCCCATGGCAAGGCCCATGTAACTGAAGGAAATATGAGTCTTTGTATTTAAAGCAAATAGATGTGGATAGTTGTAACAGTTTAATTAGGTTTTATATTCATTCTCTTTTTGGGGTCTTGTGAAATACTTTCTACCTCATGATAAGGGGTTTGAGGAAATAGGTTTACAACATCAAAGCTAGACGTAATGATGTTACTGTCTAGCCTATGTAAGCGTTGTTGGGGGTATTAAGTGCATATTTTGGAAACATAAAGTTCTAAAATCAAGTTAAAGTATTTATCAAGGTTTTAGTTTAGAGTTATAAGAAATCATTGGGCATTAGGTTATTGGGTTTTTATGGACTTTTGGTAAACCACAGATTTTTGATGATATTGGTTGGTTTGTATGCAAAAAATTATAAAGCTTAAAAATAATAGTTTTTTTTTCTTTTAATAATATTTTGAGTAGCTTGCTCAATTTTTTGTTGTATGTTGGGTTAACTTCAGTAGTTGACAGAGTAAATTCAGATGTATCATTCAATATATTTACCATTAAGAAATTATACTGTTTGCTTGTTAAAATCATGATAGTTTCCTTTATTGACTCTTTGAATGGTAATGTATTTATTGTTTCTAAGAAATTTTAGGCCTTTTCTTTCTGCTGATGTTATATTTTGTTTTATAAGCATCTTTTTGGTTAGTATTTTTTGAAGTTTTCTCACTACATTCATCTAGGAAATTTCTTAATGAACCTGATTTTGGTTGGATAAATTGCTCATTAAATTGTTCTTGATTTTTGGAATTAATAAGTAAACTCAAAATGAAACTATTAATTCCTATGCCTGACAAGATAAGGTACTCTCCCTCTTCTCACAAGATTAGTATTTCTCGTTTTGTGCTACCCTCTGTATGCAAACTTTTTCAGAAACATATGCCACAAGCCTTCATCATTACACTGTTGTAATCAAAGCTCCAAACACCTCTCATGCAAATCATTATGCATCATCTCTTCACCAATAGGAGAGTACTACTATCATGTGCCACTACCAAACTATCACTTCTCGCTTGGCAGCTGTCGAGTTCAGACGCTCTTTCTTACACTGTTCAGTGGTTTGATTTTTAATTTTTTTCTTAACTTTATTTTATACACCTCACAGTTGTGGAGTTAATATATTTATTTAAGCATTACTTCCTCGTGTTTGCCAGTTTTTTTGCTTTGGGTACTTTGCCAGCATCTGATGCCGTATTTTTAGCCAGAGGCACAGGAGACCTGTTGGGGGATATATTGTCACTCAACCACTGAGAGATTGAATGGTATATGAGCCAACCTCTTCCGCCTACTTCTGCCCCACTTCCTTCTGAGCCTTTAGAGCCAGCCCAGGCTAATGAAGATTTTGATTGTTTGTTCCCCCACCCCCTGAAGTTTGCCATGCCTTTTCGTTTACTACTTGATGATTCAGCTCATCTGTCATTGGTCTTTTCAGACTTTATCTCTGAGGTATGTGATGTGTTGTCTCCTACACTTGTTTCCTATGGCCCTTCCTAGACCTTCCCTCTTACTTCCTGACTCTATTTAGTCATTCCTCTGTCTCACCTCTTCACCAATAGGAGAGTACTACTATCATGCGCCACTACCAAACTATCACTTCTCGTTTGGCAGCTATCGAGTTCAGATGCTCTTTCTTACATTGTTCAGTGGTTTGATTTTTAATTTTTTTCTTAACTTTATTTTATACACCTCACAGTTATGGAGTTAATATATTTATTTAAGCATTACTTCCTCGTGTTTGCCAGTTTTTTGCTTTGGGTACTTTGCCAGCATCTGATGCCGTATTTTTAGCCAGAGGCACAGGAGACCTGTTGGGGGATATATTGTCACTCAACCACTGAGAGATTGAATGGTATATGAGCCAACCTCTTCCGCCTACTTCTGCCCCACTTCCTTCTGAGCCTTTAGAGCCAGCTCAGGCTAATAAAGATTTTGATTGTTTGTTCCCCCACCCCCTGAAGTTTGCCGTGCCTTTTCGTTTACTACTTGATGATTCAGCTCATCTGTCATTGGTCTTTTCAGACTTTATCTCTGAGGTATGTGATGTGTTGTCTCCTACACTTGTTTCCTATGGCCCTTCCTAGACCTTCCCTCTTACTTCCTGACCCTATTTAGTCATTCCTCTGTCTCCTGATATTAGAGTTCACATAGACTGATTTAGTGTTAGTAATGTTAGTATGCCTAGTTCCCCATAGACTTTGGATCAGACTACCCTTGCCTATCATCGTGCAAACTTTCCCTTTCTCGACCAACATTTGTTCTACCTGTTTGTGGAGCGAACCCAGATTACCCTGTCCACCTTACAAAAGCCCAATTTTCTTGTCTTTATCTCACCTTCACGACCCTGTTAAGGTACCTTTCTTCCCTTCACCTTCTGTCAGAAGCTCTTTACAGGAACCCTGAGGTATTTTCTGCTGAAATCCTCTCCGTCCTTACTTCTACAGTGGCTCATCCTCAGCTCTCGTGCTTCAACTGTGTTTTTTTATTGTTGGGACTTCTTGGGCTGTGACATGGTTTTGGCGCAGACCTATCTCCAGGCTCCTTATTTGTGTTTGACTCAGTTCCTGAGTCTTTGGAGTCGTGATTGGCTTCAGCCCATCAACATTCTACCCTACTAACTTGGTAACTCGTTTGTTGCAGTCGGGGCCAAGAATAGCACTGGTTCCTATCTCTCACCTTTCACCTTCAGAACCTCTTTCATGTATCACCCTCCTGTGGTGCTAGAGTTCGACGATGTATGATCCACCAATAGCAGTACCAGTGACTACGTGGGTCAGTTCAGGCCCAGTGGGGGCTGGTCTCGCCGATATCTGAGTTCATAGAGTGCTATCGGAGAGATATGTTATTCCCTTTCTCCCTTATCCAGTATTCCCATTACCTTCCCCTTCTTCTCAGGATCCACTGACGTGCCAGCAGCTGTCAAAGGTGGTTCAGGACCTCATTACACAACAGGCTATCGACAAGCTCCACCAGGTTCAGGAGGTTTTACTCCCACCTGTTTGTGGTTCCCAAGAAGACCGGAGACTGGCATCTTATCATTGATTTATGTCATCTCAATCAGTATGTTCACACTCCTCGCTTTACCATGGAGACATATCTTTATCTTCGATGGGTATTTTCTCCAGGTCTTTAAATGACCAAGGTGGACATTTCCAATGCTTACCTCCACATTTCTGTGGCAGAGTATTTGCATTAAAATTTTCAATTGTTCATCAGGGGGTTGTGTACCAGTTTCTCACCTTATCCTTTGGCCTAGCCTCAGCACCATATATTGTTGTGTGGTCCACTCCTTTGCTTGGGATATTCATGCCATGGGGTTGCACTTCCATGTGTATATGGATAACTGGCCTTTTCTTGCTCATTCCAAATAAGAATTGGCCTGTCACACTCATCAGCTACTGGCTGAAACTGTGGAGGTGGGCTGGTTGGTCAAATTGGAGAAGTCTTTTTTTCATCCTACCCAATACCTTTTCAATTTGGGTGTTTTCTTCAACATCCATCTCAGTCGATCCCAACCTTCTCCTCTCCTGCTCCATCCTATGGAAAAGGCTGATCAGAAAGCCCTATCTGTTCCCTCACTTACAGCTCGTGAGGTTCTATTGCTTTATAGGATGTAGTCCTCCATGTCCCCTCTCATACCCCTGGGCAATGCCAATATGTGGTTTCTTCAATGGGTCCTTCACAATCAATGGAAACTCACCTGGGATCACTTGGAGACTTTTATATCCCTTCTCTCATTCCTTGTAGTTGATCTCCATTTGTGGTTAAACAGAGTACACACATCGGTGGGGGTCCCGCTTCCTCCTCCATGCCCAGATTTACACTGTTCATGGATGCATCCCTTCATGGTTGGGGTGCTTGGATAGATCACCAGGAGGTTTTAGGTTGCTGGTCTGTAGAGGAGAGTTCTCTTCACATTAGTATTTTCAAACTTCTGGCTGTTCATTGGGCTTTGGATCATTTTCTTTCTCTTGCCAAATGCCAGCTGGTTATGAAACATTCTGACAATTCTACCATGGTGGCTTATATCAATCACCAAGGTGGCACCAGATCCATATTCCTGTATTTTTGCATGATGGATTTTCTTTATTGGGCCCACACACATTGAATTTGTTTGATGGTGTATCATGTACCAAGTGCTTTCAATCTCGTAGCCAATCGTATTTCCCGACCAGATTGTGTTTATCCCACAGAGTGGTCCCTGCATCCTGCCATTTTTTGGTGGCTCTGTCTGTCTGCATTTGAGTACACCCCATATTGATGCCTTTGCCACCACCTTCAATCACAAATTACCTTAGTTTTGGTTCCCAGTTCCCCATCCTCGAGCCTTGGCTGTTGATGCCTTGAGCCAGTATTGGTCTCATCTGTTCCTTTATGTTACCCTCCCATCTGTTTACTTCATTGGGTGGTCTCCCTCATCCATGCCACTATGTGCACAGTCCTTCTGATTGCACTTTACTGGCCTGCTCAACCTTGGTTGCTCCAACTGCAGGTGGTCCCTCTCTCTTCTTCTTCCCACTTGACCTACTTTGTCAACCCAAGCCACTGGAGCTCCATCCCATGCCATCTGTCTTTTGTCAGGTTTTTTGCAAGGGATTCCGATTTCTTTCACAGAGTAGCTTTACATTTAGCCTGTTCCATCCGCCCTTCTTCTTCTTTGGCCATCCATCAATGTGAGTAGAGCTTTTATTGCTTCTGGGCATTGACTTGGGGTTTCCAAGCTTCTCATTCAATGGTTACCTGTATCTCTGTTTCTCATGTGGCTCATTGAGAGGGTTTCATTGGTTTTCCTTGATTTTGGGGTTTTGGGTGGTGTTATCCCATACCTTCTGTTTTTCCTGTTTCCATGGGGTCTTTGCTTCTGCTGTCTTTTCCATGTTGATCTGTTCCTTCCAGCTCCATTGGCCACCAAGGCATCTATCGCTTCTGGACTGAAACATTAACATGGTCCTTCATGCCCTCACTTCACCTCCATTCGAACATCTGTCTATGGGTTCCCTATTTCACCTCTCTTTGAAAGCACATTTTCTCCTCCTTTTGGCCTGCGGGCATCGTATGTTGGAAATTTTTACCCTCAACATTACCAGATCTTGTACCATTCCGCTTACCTTATCTTTTATCATGATCATGGTTTCCTTCCTAAGACCTCTGCAGCTTGAGAAGGTCAGTCCTCCTTTTCCCATATATGTCTATCCTCTATATCTCATCTCTACCCTCATCCTGATCCGGATAGACTCCTCTGTCCTGTTCATGCCCTTCATTGTTATATTGCTCACACGGCTTCCTTCCAGGGCTCTTGTTCTCGCCTTTTTATCCCTTGGCAATCTTCCTCTTCTCATAATCTTTCCCCAGTTACCCTGATCAATGGGGATCAGTGTTTGATCCAGTTAGCCTATTCTTCCTTCAGATCTCTTTCATGTTTCCTCACATCAAACTCATCACCTTACCTTCTCCCTTGCCAATGGCCGACTTCTTCAGCCGTTGGAGTAGATTTTACGATTAGGCATATGGGCGACTCCGCATATGTTCATCTCCCACTAAGGTAAATATTTACTAATGCTTTTTTTTCTTCCTGGGGCCCCTGCTTCAGCTTCACTTTGGATCCTGCTCTGAAGCAAATGGTGCCTGATCAGGTATTCTGCCTGTACTCAGAATGGGTTTCAGTTAGATGGCTATAACCATTTGCAGACATCTTGCTATCAAATCAGCACTGTAAGCCATGTTAATTCTTATACATTTTCCATGGCTATGTATGTTCACCCTTGAGATAAGATGTTTCCCAAGATCACTAGAGTGTAAATTCCTCATGATAATTCCATCATAATATGCCTGTCCAGGACCATACCACCCATGGAAGGCATGAGTAAAACAGAATGGGATTGCTGCCCATCCTTGCCATGCCTAGATTGAATAAATCAGTGTGGTCTGCTTTTAAAAATAAGGTTTCATGACCACCCATTGCACTGTCTCGGGTGTTGCAGTCCCTCTGGACTCTCTGCCACACTTTTTCCCCTTTTCTTCCAGTGGAGTATGGGAATCCTTACCACTTACCAGTTCCAAGCTGCAGGGATGTTTGACCATGGAGGCAACCTACTAGATGGGTTCCACAAAGATGGCTATAACCCTTCAGTTCAGAATAGGGTGGTGGTATTCTGCAGGTGTACAGGGAGTTACAAGATCTTCTGAATGAGTAACTAATCCCTGGAGTTGAGACACCCAAATGTAGTTCACCCATCTGATTGGGTGCCCTCCTCCTACCCTCGTGTGGATGTCAGTACCCAGCGAGTTGGGTTTTGGAGATCAAGTGAACCAATCACATAAGCTCTCACTTATGATTTGGGTTGTCCATCTTCCCTTCTCAACTTCTCTACTGTGTTGTGGGTTGTAGAAGGTCTATGTGGCCTGTTTTCACTTCTGTCCCTGGTTTTCCTTCATTTGGTGACGAGGTTGTTCCTGACCTGGGGTCATTTTGGGCTAGTTTCAAGGTCGCAAGGGTGAAGTGCATGCGATGGACTTCCCTTGGATTCTGAATGACACATTCCTAGATCTCTGGCATTAAGCTTCCCTGTGAGTTCCATGAGTCGAATGTTAGGTTCCCTCTTCACTTGAGGATTTATGGTAAAGATGGTATGATCCTTATCCTACCTTAGGTAGTGAGTTTTGGATGTAGTTGACTTTCTGAGTATGGTCCATCATGCCCTAGCCACTCTACACCATGGGACACATCCTCACTTACCCACTTTCCATCGGGATTGAGTGATTCTAATTTCTGTTTAAGATCATATTGTTAAACTATCCTCTCTCATGTGCTCCCTTCATGTTCTGTCATGTCTGGTTCTTCTAATTATGTTGATGTTCCTAGTGAAGAGATACTTGGCTCAGATGTGGTTCAGTGCCCCTCTTCAGATTATCTGATCTGTTCCTCTCATTTCGGGGATGTCCTCCAGATGCTTCCGGGAGATACACCTGTGCTTCCCTCACACTGGTACCTCCTCCATTTCAATGTGGGATTCAAGCTAATCTTGTGAGATATCACACAGAGTACCTTTTCAAAGTTATAATTTTCCTAAATGAAAATGTATTTCTGATAGGTACTTCCCTTCATTCACACTTCTCACCTGTAGTGGTGTGTCACATGTGTCATGTGGTAGTAGTGCTCTCCTATTGGTGTTTACATAAGAGACATGTTGGAACTTTAGATTCCAACAAAGAGATGATGAAGGCTTGTGGCATGTGTTTCTGAAAAAGTTCACATACAGAGGGCAGCACAAAATGAGAAAAGCTAATCTTGTGAGAGGAGGGAAGTACCTATTGGAAATACATTTTTATTTAGGAAAATTATAATTTTTCAGATACATTGTAACTTTATATCAACATTTTAATCAAAAAGAAATAAAAAAAAAACATTCACAGTATGTGTCATTGTTTAATGATTTACATGTACAGAAAATTTTTTTTATATGTGTAGATGTCTGTGCTTTAGTTGAATTCATAAATGATGTATGATGCAATATATTAATTAAGCTTAACATAAGATTGTATAGGTGAAAGTGCCATTAAAATTTGTGTGTGATATGCCTATGATATTCCTATGTCTGATCAAATAACTTTATTTTATACTTTGTTATTGGTTTCTTACAAAATACATTCATCTTGTAAATGAAATATATTGTAAAAGGTACAGTAATTGTTTTATTATTTTGAGTTTTATGGAATGTTTAAATGTTAAAGCAGAGACCAGTTGAAGAATTAACTACATAGTTATTTTGTTAATTCTAATGTGTAAAGAATATTATTGTTATTCATATATTAGTTTAACTGGATTAGAGTAAAGAAAACACTACAACTGGTATGTCTTAAGCTTTCTGCACTTTATAATATTTAGATAGGAACACTTGTTTTGTATTTATGCTTTTTACTTTTAAATATTGTTAAAAGCATTTACTAATGTTTGTTTCATCTTGGAAATTTTTCTGTTGGAGAAATTTATGAAAGTTGCTGTTTGGTTATTTAATCTTTATAATATATGATTTCAGTAATAAACTAAATAACTGAACATGCATATTTATGTATAGAATATAATAACAATATTTCACAGTTCATAATGTTGTCTTCTTCCTTTCATAGGAAAATTTATATTGATCACAACCAGTAAAGTTTGGATTAAGGAGAACTATTTATTTACATCACTTATGCTCAGCCAAGATGTATATGTAATAAATTATAACAATTTGGATGACATGAAAAATGCACTTATAGAGAGTAATCATCTCAGTAAAAGTCCAGATGCTCCGTCTTCCTGTCCAAATTGTTTATCTTCTATTGACAACCAGCTTCAAGATATTATTTCTTCTGTTGACAGTGGTAAGGTTGTTCACAAATGAAAACTAGTATCAGTACACTGTATTGTTTTTTATATTGTTCCTTAATAAAAAAAATCAGCATTTTTGTTTTGTTAGTACTTCTTGTTTGTGGCGAGAAACTGAATGTTTATAAGAAAAAAATTTGCATTGTCTTTTGATGTATTTACATCAGTACTTTTTTGTATGAAGGTCTCTTGGTGGTCAGAAACCAAGCATGTTTATTAGAATTTTGCATTTCAGCTCTGGCAAAACTGATTTACAGAAAATTGTGTTTCATGAATTCATATTTCTTTATATATATACTTGGTAGCAAAAAAAACTATAGTTTTTCCCAAATATTGTTTTTTGATTTTGTCATTGTTCAATTTTGTGTCATTCTTTAGATATAGAATATTGGAATGACATGAATTTCAATCTGTGGCAGTCCTAATAGAAATTAATGCAGCTAGTTATAGTTGTTTGGTTTTTGCTGTTACATTTCTGTACCATGTTATTTAAGTATACATCTAACCAATCAAAAGATGTTAGTGTGTATTTGGAATTAACCCTTTCACTGTGGCTTGGATGTATAGTATCCTACCAAAAGTCATGGGACACACCTCTGATTGCAGGAAAATGGGTGTGAAGTATGCAAATAGTTTGGCTTATAAAGGTGATCAGCAGTTTGCTCAGAGGTCATTTCGAACTTGTACACAGAAATATGGATACATAGAAAGAGCTAACAGAATTTCAGAGGGGGGAAGGATAGTTGGATGTCATTTGGGAAAAATGTCTGTATGTGCTATTGTGCAACAATTAAACATTCCCAGGTCGACATTTGGCAATGTGCTGAAGAAATGGAAGTCCACATGTGACATTGAGCCCAAGAAACGACCAGGTAGGCATAAAATACTGACTGACAGGAGGTGATGCACCTTGAAAAGGCTGGTTACCTTATCTTGCTGTCAGACCCTAGAGAATCTGTGTTTGGAGATGAGAGCAGCCACAGGCAACCTGATAAATATTTCCACAACATGTTGTGCATGCCATGAATTTTAATGGAAGAGCTGCAGCCCACGTGCTGTTGATGACAAAAACAAATGCACACCTTCAATTGGCATGGGGTAAGGCACACCAAACCTAGACCATGGATCAATGGAAATCGCTCCTGTGGAACAACAAGTCACTCTACACGCTCTTCCAGTCTGATGGACATGTTTGGGTATGGAGGATGCCTGGAGAATGCTTATTACCTGAGTGTGTTGTCCCAACAGTAAAGTTTGTAGGTGGTAGTATCATGGTCTGGGGGTGTTTCTCCTGGTATGGACTAGGTCCACTGGTCGCATTGCATGGATTCATGAATGCTTAGTTCTACATTGATGTTCTGAACAATTCTGTGTGTTCTACATTGTGACAATATCATGGAACCAAATCTTACACCTTCCAACATGATAATGCTCCATGTCACAATACCACCAGTTTTCTACCAGAAATTAATAGACAGTCTTCCATGATGCATTGAAGCAGTCATTAAGGCCAAAAGCAGGTCAATACACTATTACTTTCTTGGAATAAAGACATGCTTTATACAAAACTACCTGTGTCGTGTGACTTTTAGTAGGATAGTGTATATTTTACACTGCCCTGGGAAATATACATCCCAGCTGTAATGAATGCATCAAGTGATTAAACCTCTGTAAACAATATAATGATATCTGACTCATAGACAAAGTACTTCAATTTGTCCAAAGTACTATTTATTTAAATTCATTACACCATTAATCAGGCAAAAGTAGTTGGTGTTGCTTTGAACCATATTTTATTGAATTATTAGACAAGGCATTTGCAAGAAATAATATTTGTTATATATAGTTTTGTTTAAGTTTTCCACAAATGAGCTATTCATGCTATCCGTCACCTCTTACCAAAATTCCACTACATGGTAATATAATTTGGTATGAAAATTAGAGACGCTAATAATGATCATATAATCACTTATCAGTTGTTTTTCACATTCTCTGCTAAACAAATTAAAGTAAATTTTATATTAAATTTCATAGTTTTGTATTTTTGGAGTTTGATGTAATTTATTGATCATTTTTCAGTTTTAAAAATTGAAATCCAGAGAAATCCAACTGAAGGTAAGAATTTGTTTTTAATATTTACAGTTAACAGTGTAAATAACGAAAAAAAGTATAGGTCATTTTCACTTCTTATTTTATTGTTTTGGATATGTGAAAGTCCAATAAAAGGAAATAAAATGTTATGAGATAGACACAGCCAAGGCTTAACTGTCTCAATACTTGGAATCTTATTTTATATTTAAAAAACAAATATTTTATCACAATCTTGAAATGCCGAGAGATTTACTATATATATATATATATATATATCAATGAATATTATGCGCTTTTTACTTTTAATGTTCACAAAGCTATTTCATTTGCTAAAAACATTTGGCCTATGACAAAATTATATTTCAAAGTTAGTAGTTTCCACTGGCCCTTTTTGAAGATTAATATATGTTTTTGTGTTATATCTTCTTTGATATAAAAGGTTTTCTTGGATTTTATCAGTATATGTAATTAAAAATCTGAGATTAAAAAAAACAAAACAGAAAAGTGTGTTCTTTTGTCTTGTATTGTTTTAATAAAAAAATACATCTGTAAAAACACCTGTACATATAAGGGAAGTAAAAAGTTTTTAATTTTGCATGTTCTTTGTAGTCAATAAATAATGAATAATTTATTTGAAAGTAACAGTTCTTTGTTGAAAGTTTTATATTTGACTTTGTTATTGTATCAAGTTTTTAACAGGATATTCAGTTTATGTTTTAAGGTGATTGGTGAATGAAATAAAAATGTAACTCGCTGCAAATCTATAGGTATATACATTTCTATGTTTCTTGTGTTGCTGGCTTGATATCCTTGGGTAATGTGAGTATTGGTGAAGATCTCAATAACATAAAATACAGCAAAACAATCTGCATTACTGAGAAGTTTGTAAACTAAAGTAGATTTCAAATATTCTTTAATTTCCAATAGATCCAGCTTATTCAGATTTTTAAAAGGTCTGAAGGTTTCCCATGCAGATTTAATTAGTGTGATTTTAGTTTTGAATATGTTCAGACTCTGACTGTTAATTTCATATTAGTCTTTGATTATGTCTCACCTTGATTTTTTTGTGTTTTTTTTTTACATTTTGAGAGAACAACTTAAAAACTTGCAGTTTAACAAACCTGCAAAGTCTATCATATTTTTATTGATTTTATTTACATTACAGATTGCAATATTATAACGTCTGTTTTTTAATTCAAAACAGTTCTTCTTCCTTTGAAATACAGATCATTGTTTAGCTAAAATTAATGTTGTTATTGCTGTGAACTGACTTATTTATCACTGTTTAACTATTGCACAAAAAACATTTTGAATGCTAGGAACATGGCAATTTTAAATTTTATGTTAAATTAGAAAAATAACATGTATTCTGTGAAATGGTTCAATAATATATTACTGTCAACAAAAGTGAAAATGGAAATAATAAATAAAAGCAAGATTAGAATAATCTGAACCAAATTTATAGAAATAATGAGCTTCTTAAGTATCTGTATAGATTTCTTGCATATAGTACTGATTTTTAAACAATCAACATATTGTTATTTTCTCCTTACATGGGATATATCCTCCCCTCATTTGAGTAAAATAATCTGAAACTTAATGTATAAAATAAATTACTTATCCTTCAACAAAAGAGGTAGCTGTAACTTATGATTACTTTCAAATTACTGATTAAGGTAATTTGAATCATGAGAAAGTAGTTGCAATAACTGGATGATTTCTGTAAATTTATAGATAAAGAAAAACTTTCTGGTTCCTTTGTTGTTATTGACAAGTACACGAGACTCCAAGATGATTATGGATATCCTGTTATCTTCAGTGCTAAGAGAGACTGCTATTGCGACAATCTTACACCTGGTATGATGTTAATGTACTTGTTTGAGTTATTAAAATAGACTTACTAGCAAATGCTAGTGAATTAACCCTTTAGCTTAGTTTTTAGAGTACTCACCTGGTGTATGAAAGGTCTTGGATTGCAGTCTGAGGTGAAGAAAGATATAATGTAAAAATTAGTTAACATAGTATCTAGTGACTCATTCCAGCTGTTTCTTTTGATACTTAGCTCTGATTAATTAATATCTTGTATTTTGTACAACAAAAACATAACTTATAACTTTAGGGTAGTTTGAGTTGTTGAAAACTGTCCTGCTAGTAATTACTAGGCTTTGACTCATTAGCTTAATTATTATATCACTCATCTGGTGTGCAAGAGGCCTAAGATTTAAATCTAAGCTAAGAAAAGGAGAATGGAATTGCTGTGGAAATTAACACAAGATAAAATGGAAATTTGGCAAAATGATCATAAAATCAGTTAAACTTGCCAAGTTATATCTGCAAATATAAAGTATGTTAGATCCATTACAGTGAAAATGTTTTCCTAGTAAGTGTTTATTTTTGAAGTGAACTCTGGAAGCTGCTACTCAGGAACAAGGTCAAGGCTGCCAAGTGTGACATGCAGCTTAGGAAGTTTCTTGTCTGTTTGAATGCATTTTTCCACACTTTTACATTTGTAGATGTTACCAGTTGGATGTTTTTGCTTGGAAAACAACTTTTTCTGTTTATGTGGTCTTGTCTTATTTTGGATATTGTTGGCCATTCAGTGCTTTGTTTTTACTACATGAGCTTTTCCTGAATGATAGTTTGTTACAAAGCGATTATTAAAAGTCCTTTCCATGATTATCCAGTAGAGCTTGGTCTTTGAGGTCAGGTGCATTAATCACTTGATGAGTGAGTGTGGGATATATTCATGTCATAACTGCTTGTTATGCTAAAAATCTCTATCTTAACAGCTAGCTTGAACTGTAGGCTTTTAGTAGTACTATGTATATAATATCATATACATATTACTGTAAAATCTAATGCTTTGCCAGCTAAGGCATTTTACACTGAAAAATGGTGGGTGTTTGTCAGGATTATATTACTCTTTCATAATCAGCCAATGTTGGTCTATGTTAGAAGTGTCACATATTCAGTCCAAATGCCTCAAGTTATACTTTGAATCTTAAATATGTATAATAATAGTTGAAAGCTTAAACTTAAATTTTCATGAATATATTAGAAAATGTCATGGTATTTATTACTGTACTCTTTTATTTATCTTTTGTAAATATACCATTATTACAGGGTATAGTGATGGTTTTTAATTGCTGTCAGTTGTAACTTTTAAATTTTTAAATATTTCTAGGCACTTTTCTTCTGTTTGCTGGAAATGATGCTTGGACAGAAATGAATTTCAAAATGCAGATGACAGACCAAGTGTACATTGTAGCTTACAGCAGTACAAATGAACATGAGGTTCAAGAAAAGCTGGGGTCAGTCAATGATAATCACAATCAAAGAATAGCACCAAATTTATATATGGATTGTTCTTCAAAGCCTTTTATCTGTCCAAAATGCCAATCTAGCATAGACTATCATTTGGGGAAGATAATTTGTGCCTTCGATATCAGTAAGTTCAATATACTATGGTATGTCTGGTATTATATCATTTTAATTCTTTATTCTAGATGCAGTAATCATTTTGTTTCTTTGTTTTGAGATGTTGCATTGGTGATTTAGTTGTTTGGAATTAATTTATTTTAATAATTGTTTAGTTTTCCATTATGTATTAGATTTATTATCACATGGATGAATTGTTTCAGCTCTTAATAATTGCTTCAAAAAAAAAAAAGCTAAACATTTTTGTACAACTGCATCTATTTCACAATATTTTCAAAGTATTATATTTTCTTTAATTTTGTCATCCATCCACAAAATAAATCAGACACTGCCTTGAAACATCTCAAAATTAATAAATATATTTTTTTAGATAATTGAAACATTATTTGTCCAACTTGTAATGGTTTTATAGAAACAACTTCCTAGTTTGTTTATTTTTATAGTAAAGAATCAACTGTATAATTAATATAGCAATGAATAGAACTTTATTTTACATATTTTTTGGCAATGATTTTTAACGATAAACCCTATTTTTTCAAACTTGATTATTTATTTAAAACTACAGAAATAACTGTTTTCATAAACAATTATAAAATAATTAAAGCTGAAGAAATCTCTTTACTACCACTATATTTTTTGCTGTTTCAAATGCTTAAACATATTGTATGTGGTCATATCTGTTCACATACTAAAGTCACAAAAGAAGCACATTTACTCTCAAGGTATCAGTAGAACTTAATAGGAAAACTAAATTTTATAATAATTTATCATTACTTGAAAATGAACAAATTATAGCTGGGCAAATAGTGTTGTTTGGTAACTGATTAATTGATGGCCCTTTTAAGCAGTTTTATTTGATTAATTGATAGGTACAGTGTTTCTAAAACCATGGTGCATATAAGCAAAGAAAAAAAAGTTACCATCAGATACTACCAGTCAGCTTCCTCTTTTCTAGTCAGCAGTTCAAAATTATTGATGGTGGCAGGTAACCTTAGTACCTTTCTCATAACAAAGACAGGGCAAGCAAGGTTGGTAATAATGGGAATTAAACCCCAAACCTCATATCACTTCCAAATCATCAAACTAAGCAAATATGAAGTAAAAAAAACTTTTAAAGCTAAAATTGGACAGTACATAGATAGCCATCATGTAGCTTTGTGCTTAACGACAAATATATTAACAATATTTTGATTACATGGATAGTTGGGATGACTTTCCACACAAGTTTGGTTGAATCAACCAAGTTTGTAACCATTTTATACTTGTTACAATTTACATACTTTTACTTAACTCTCTCAACAAGGGCTTGGTCAATTTGACTGACCACGTGACCTTTTTTTTTTACTCGTTTAAAGTTTTTATAGATTTAATACTTCTAACTTTCAATATAGTGTGTATATCTTCATGAAATTTGGCAGTCTTTTAATCAAAATAGCCCATGTGCAAAGTGATTTTCATGTTAAGATTTAAAATACTTTTCTTCATCTCAAAAATCTCAAATTTCCTTTGTATAATCCCTAAAACAATAACACTATATATTTTATCTGTTATTTTATCTACTCTATCTCTATATGGGATTGGTCAATTTGACAGACCTCATAACGACAAAAGAAAAATCATAATAAATCTTAATTACCTCTTTTTTCTTACTAGAATGACTTCAAATTGTAACATTTAACTATGTTCATTTATCCTAACTAGCTTTAAGCTAGTAACAGTATACATCTATTTATAATTAAATTATATTTGTTTATTGCTCTTTGAACCATGTCTAACTACTTTCCACACCATTATAAGTTGTAAATCACTCAGGGAACATGCACCTTACATTACGCAATAAAATTATATTACACACAAGCTGCTCACTTTTGTGCCTTTTGAAACATTTTTATTATATTATTATTATTTATTTTATCTAATCTAACCTTATCTAACCTAAAAAAATCCCTTTGTTTACATTTTAGTTACTTTTATAATAATAGATAAAGAATAAACATGAAAAACAAGAAATATAGTACTTACCCAATCTTCTTTTTTCTTGCTGTAGATTGTCAATGACACTTAACCCTCTTTTTTTATACTAATGGTAGTAATGCACTAAATAATTTTTATTTAATTAAATAATGCACCAAAGAACATAGACTGATAGCATGCCAAAAGTAGACAACTTCCCCTAACTCTCAAAAAATTTCTAGCTTTTTAACTATGTGACAAGAGCCATTACAAATTCATCCAAGATGATCATTGCTGTTCCCACAGGAATGAAACCTGTACTACAAGTGAAACTGATGCTTATCTATTCAAAACACAGCATTAGACAATACATCTTTTGATAGACGAAAACATTGGCTTTCTATTGGTTATAGGTAATATATGATTAAATGTAAGAGAGAACTATTAACATATCCTGAATGAGTGGGTGTGGCAGGAGGGGGTATGATTTTCTATTCAATAGCTCTGTAACCAAATAAATTGAAGGCTATTAAAATTATGGTTTGTCTGAGCAATGGTGCTTTTACAGTGTGTAATTTACATTTAATTTTGTAGTTACTGGAAGGGTGGTGAATAAAATAGAGAAGAGGGGATGCCTAGAGAAAATGTCACATTTCTCACATTAGGGGAAATTCAAGATGTTTTATAATATTGTCTTGTAGAATTAGGAACTTAAAAATTATATGCTATTAAAATATGGATTAATAGCTATGATTTTATGCTATACGAATTGGTATAACATAAACAAACAGTAGTTTAAATTTAAGTTTCGAATGTAAGACACTAAAACCTTATGTCATACGCAGTAAAGGATACCTGTGGCAAAAGTGTTAATATAGTTGTTATACTTTCACAAAATTTTGCAGACTTTCAGTAAACATGGCAAGACTTTTGTACACAAAAAAATAGATTTTTTAATTGAGTGTTTCTAATAAAGATTTGTCTATGAATATATTGAGTAGTTTTGTTTACTAATCTGAGTGGAAAGTAATTTTCATGTTAAGATTAAACATACTTTTATTCATCTGAAAATTTTCACATTTCATTTGTGTAATCTCTAAAACATCCTAAATAATTCTAAAATGCTATTGTTCAGTAAAATTTTATATTTTGTTTATTAACTCTATATACAAGAAAAAAAGTTCAAAATAAGTCTAAATTACCCTATTTTCTTTCTAGAATAACTTCAAAGTGTAACATGAAACTAAATTTGTTTAACCTGTGTAACTTTAAACTTGTGACAGTATACATCTGTTTATATTTAAATTTTATTGTTTTGAGCCATGTGTAAATTAATATTCCCACCATAAAATTTGAAAATCAATTGGTGAACATGGAGCATGTGTTCCTCCATCAAATTACATAATGCATGGGCTACTTGTGAACTGCTCATGAGCATGCCTCATGAAAAATTATTATTATTATTATTTATTTTACCTAATCTAACCTTATCTAACCTAAAAAGCTTCTAATTTTTACATTTTAGTTACTTTTATAATAATACACATGAAAAACTAGAAATAAAGTACTTATCTGAGTCTTTTTTTTTTTGGCTCGCAACTTTTATACTAATGGTATTACTGCACTAAATACCTTTTTATTTAATTAAATAATGCATCAAAGAACACAGAATAATAACATGCAAAAAGCAGACATTATCCCATTACTATCACAATTTTTCTGGCTTTCTAACTGTATGACAAGAGCTGTTAAAAATTCATCTAAGCTTGTTGATGTGTTTCCTGTGGGATTAAAGTTTGAACAGGAAGTGAAATAGACAATTCTCTCTACAGAAAACAACGTAATATAATATGTCATTTGATATATTAAAAGCTTGGCTTTTTATTGGTTCTAAATAATATGGTATTAAACATAAGAGAGAACTACTGGCAATTTCTTAAAGAGAGGATGTGAGAGGTGGGCATAGCAAAAGGGGTCTGATTTTCTATTTGATGGCTCTGTAACCAAATAAATTGAAGGCTATAAAAATTATGGTTTGCCTGAGTGATGACAACATTATAATGAGTAATTTACACTAAATTTCATACTTCTTGGAGGGGTGGTAAACAAATAAGAGAAGAGAAGATACCTAGAGAGCAAATGTGACAATTCTCATACAAGGGGAAATTGCAGATTTTTTTAAATATTGCCTTATAAAATTAAGTACTTAAAATGTATATAATTTTAAGATTTGGAATATTAGCTAAGTTTTTACACAAAGTTTATTTATATACCATGATAAGAAAGTAGTTTAATTATGCATATAATTTTAGTTGTCACTCTATTATAATTGTTGGATAAAAGCTTTCATCATTAATTTGTGTGATTAATTGTCCCCAAAGCAAGCTGTTCAAAAAATGTTGAAATATAAGTTTTATATGAACACATAATAAATAACTCATATAAAGTATCAAGAGATTGATAAAACTGAAAATATATAAAGTAGAGAATTTAACCTTTTTGTAGTGACTTTGTGATATTAAGTCTAATCTTTAACAACAATAAATGTTAAAAAATAATTTTCATATGAGCACATAATAAATAATTTGTATAAGGTGTAGAAAAAGCTGAAAATGTATAAAGGGAAATTAAACCTTTTTATACTGGCTCTGAGATTAGGACTAATCTTTCACAGCAATAAATATTATTGAATACCTAAATATCCTTTGTTTTCAATGAGGAGTATGATAAGAAAGACATGAAACAGTAAGGACTCTCTTTACTCTTTTTTTCACTTTGTTTCTTGAAATTATGAAAATCTCTTGTATGGCATGTCACATAAATAAAACTGTTATATTATTTCATTCAACGTATCACCAAAAGTTACTAGTTAAGAGGAATGATAAATTAAATGAACTATAATTTTACAATGTTTAACTGAAACAAATAAACATTTGATTTGTAACTGTAGTGTTTCACATGAACTAAACCACCAGAGAGTTTCTAATTAGACATTTGTCTAGAATATGTCATTACTCATGCAATTATTTGTGAGATAGTCATAATATAGAATTGAAAAACAGGGCAACAAAAGGTAGATTTATTAAACAAATTACTTATTTTATTTCCATATCCTAACTTATGGAATTAAATCACAACAATTTTTTTATGTATGTGGGCTATTTTCCCATATTGAACATCATTCAGTTACAATAAAGCTTCTTAACTTTAGTATAGAGTGGATAATGTAGAAGAGGTAAAAATTGATATACTCCCTTATTCATATCATTAATTTTTGGATGAAAAAGAAATTTATACAGATTTGCAAAGTCAGATTAAAATCTAAATACATATATAAATAGGTTCCATCCTATTTTGCTGAAACATCCTTATTTGTTCTTAATCTTCAGTTGTTGGTTGCATTTTTAGAAGGCTTCAGAAAATAAGGCTTTTATTATTGTGTGTGATATTTAGGTGATGAAACTAGGACTTGTGGTTATTCTGAATGTTAATGTTTAGCTTATGTGCAATGATACTATTGTTTTAATCTATGTGAAACTATTTGCTCCTTCTATTGCATATAAAGCTAGTACAGTACAGTCTATAATATGTTACAAATTTGTATTCCATAACATTTCAAATTGTTAATTTTTTTTTCTTCTTCTCAGTTCTCAAGATTGATATCAAGACACTTGCTGGTGCAGGTAATTTCTCTTATACGATTTTGTTACTTATCATGACCCATGATAGTGGTCTACAATAGGAATCGTAAGGAATTGCACAAAAACCCTAACAGAACTTTAGGGCAAAAAGCACCTTATACAGTAAACATTTAGTTCAAAAGATACTTTAAAACCTTTACTATTGACTGATAAGGCTGTACACATATAAAAATGCACAAAAAAAGCATGCATATTAGACTTACAAGGAAAAGGAAATTACTCAAAATGGCCTGTTTGTAATTCTTCTTCCTCCTATACTCCTGTCAGCCTACAAGAAAAAGGGTTTGATATATTGCACCCTAGCCTTTTTTAGAATACTAAATTAATGCAAAGGTTGTAGTGGTATTGAAAGTCGATTTGTTTCTTCTATATTTCATATAACCTAAAAACATCATAAAGATATTATCATTACCCTTGAAGTTTGCATTTTTACAAATATCTGTGTTCCTTTAAAAGATTTACTTACAGGGTGAAACAGGAATTACCAGCCAATAATAGATGAACATTAAATGACTTTAACATGTAGATACTCAATGCTTTGCACACTATACAGTAGTGTCTTTAAGGAGCCAACCCCTATATTATGTATGATGTGAAAATATAAAAAAATCAATACACATAATATTAAACTTTATTACACAAACTCATAGAATAATTACTTTACAAGACAAAGGTTTATTTAAAGTGGTGTTTTAGACATGTATGTTTTAGTTGAAAAGGCTAATTTTTCACTGTTAAAATTTCATACATGATTAGTGGGGGTTGTGTCTTAGTCTAGGCATATATTTGCTCATTGCTATGCATTATATATAGAGAATTTAGTTACATAAATGCTCACTATATTCTCAAACAAATATCCATGAAATCTCCAGCTGCAGCTTAACTCTCTTTCAGCATGGGTGTGGTCCCTGGGACCCATTTCTATAACCATTTTGTGCTTGTTATAGTTTTCATGTTATAACTTTTAAATTAGTAAGCATATGTTAACGAAATTTGGCAGATTATCAGTACAATGCTTTCATACACAAAATATTTATTTATTAATATTTATTAAATCTTAAGTATGTAAAGCAATGTTTTTGTCATGACTTTTGTTTCTTTTTGCATGTTGCCTATCTAACATTCAAAGTAATTTTCATTTTAAGATTAAAAATACTTTTGTGCATCAGAAAAGTTTCAGATTTCACATGCATAATCTTTATATTGTCCAGATAGTTATCAAGCGTTTCTTAAGAAAAAAACTTTATATTTTATCTGTTATTTTCAATAATGAATCTCTTTATGGGTTTGGTCGATTTTAACACGAAAACATAAATGTTTAGACTAAATAGCTTTACCCTTTCAATATGGGGTTGGTCAATGTGATACCTCGTAACCATTTTGTGCTTGTTATAGTTTCAATGCTATAACTTTTAAATTAGTAAGCGAATGTTAACGAAATTTGGAAGATTATCAGTAAACATTACAATGTTTTCATATGGAAAATATCAAATTTTTTTATCAAGTCATAAGGTTTATAAAGCAATGTTTCTCTCATGCCTTTTTTTCTTTTCACATCTTGCCTATCTATCATGCAAAGTAATGTTCATTTTAAGATTAACAATACATTTATGCATCAAAAATTTGGAAATTTCACATGTGAAATTTTTATAATGTCTGGATAGTTATCAAACATTTCTTAAGAAAAAACTTTTTATTTTATCTGTTATCTGGCTAACAATACAGAAGTTACAATGATGCAGCTCATGTGCACTCATGTTACCATATCCAATAACATAAAACTAACTTTTGGTCTGTACAAAGTAACTTGTCTTGGCTGTGTTTTAGTCAACTAGTATTTTGTAAAATACAGTCACATTTCAATTATTATACATTATTTATGTATATAGATTATTGTTATTTTGAAATAAGTTCTTAAACATATTTTCCCTAAAACATAGAACAGTAAATAAAGAAGTAAAGCAAAGAATTATCACTTCTAGTTACAACCTTTGTACTCGGTTGCTGCTTGACGTAGGTTGCTAAGCCTTTAAAAAGTTTGCACGCGGAGGATATGAAACAAAATATTTTTTTAAAGTTTTATATATACATCTGAACAACTAAAAAATCATAAATTATTACATCAATACTATAGAATTCTACTATAATTTATCAAGCTTAGTAACTAAAATGTATTTTACTCTTAAAAAAATATGAAATTTTGAGGAGACTAAAGATACAACCTACCTCATTGAAATCTTGGTTCAAAAGAAAGAAATGACGCTAGCCACATTAGAAAGACTGAGAAAATCACTAGGGGACATTCTGCACTTCCAGTTGGTTATCTATGTCATATATAGAAGTAAGTGTATATAAGGGAACATTTTCAAAAATGGAAAGAGGTGGGTGGGATGCCACTGTGTTTGATTTATTACATGAGCAATATCTTAGCAAATTTAAAAGATAAGAGGCTCTTATTTTATATTATAGCTTGTTAATATCGGTAATTTGAGTTTCTAATTCGTTTGAAACTATAGACTTAGTATTTTGACTTCAGAAACATTTAATTTGAACCAGTGCTGCATTTAACATACCACATTACACACAAAAATCGATGTTTAACTGTGTTTTTTATATTTACTTTTAAATTAAAAAATTGAGTAAGGTATAATACTAAAATATGAATTATAATCTACAGTTTATTACCAAACTTATCAACATAAATTTATGAAATAGTAGTTCAATAAAATTTTGAATGAGAGTCAACAAACGTGATGACATGGCCTTTCAACCATGATCCGTCAGGAAAAGGTTAACATTTTACATCTCGAGCTAATGAGACCAAATAGTCAGTAGCTAGAGTAAATCAATATGAAGTTTATCAGCTAGCCACTAGCTATCTTTATTATCATTACAATGTACAAGATTATATACCATATCAAGTAATCCTTTTCCCATAGTTTGGCATAAAAAAACCAGCAAACATGATAAATAAAAAAGATGGAAATTTAAAAACCTGCAAAAAGGAATAACAAAAAAGTAAGGAAATAAGGCTGGATATGTTGTAGACATTATTTACTCAAACTACAAATCCCTATTTTGACTCTGCCAAATATAATTCTAGGTAACAGCATGGAGCCAAAATAGGAGTTTTTCGTGTGAGTAAATAATGTCTACAGTATCTTCAGCCCTGTTTACTTACTTTATTTATGATCTGTATTTACAGGGTTTTTAACTTCCCAATTTTTTATTTATTTTATATAAATGTATATTTATTTTATATAAATGTATATTTATTTTCTGATAAGGTACTTTACTTCTGCTCACATACATAGCTATTCTCATTCAATGCTGCCCTCTATTTGCTAAAATGTTTTCGCTTGTCACAAGCCTTTCACTCCCATGGATTAACTGATTTTCACATTTCACAAATTATCATGCAACAAACCTTCACCAATAGTGCTACATACCCACATGGCTCCTTCTATGCTATTCTATCTATCACTTCTCATTTGACTGTGCTTGTGTTCAAATTTTTAGATTGTGCTCTCTTCAATTTTTTTTTTTTTTCGTATCTTCGTATCATTTTTTTCTCTCAACAATAGTGATATCTGTAACTTATTCTGAAGTGGAATTATTTTATATTTCTACCCAGTTATGGAACTTAATACTTCATTGGAAATGTTTTTTTCTACTTTTTATTTCTTTCCACCAACATGGGTATTTTAGTTTCCCCATTTTTCTTGTATGCTCAGTGCCGATTGGAGTTCTGGATTGATTGGTCCCACCTCAATCACTTCTTGGTTCTTCCTTATTTTGATATATAGTCTTTGATCACAATTTGGTGGGCAACTTCTGCAGGACTGAGAATGTCCATGGCACACATTATTTTTCATTTTTGGGGACTCAATCTTTGTTTTTTTTACATTTGATTCTGTACCAGTTTTATGCCTAGCCCTTCGGATATGTGTCAGTTCCATATGCCTTTTGTTAGATGGTCTGCATTTTACCCAACTTCATTATTTTGGCAGATTTTACTAACACCACTACTTTGACATTTGGCTTCGGTTAGCTCCTTCTGAATAGGGGTGGTCATAACATACTCATCTGCTTCTTACACAAGCAGCTTGAGTGGTTGGATTTTCTAGTTGGATATGTTCTTTCTGTTATCTACCCAACAATCGTCTATTTGGAGAGTGTCTTTGTAAATATCCACCTCCATCAGGACCATCCATTCTCTTCCTCGAATGTACTTGATGGAGCTTTTTGTTATTCAATCCATTACAGTTAACTATGTTACTGCTAGTGAGGTTCTTACACAATTGGGGAGATGTGGGTTTTATTGAAGCATTTCTCCCTTTGGGCCTGGCATATTTGCAATCTTTTCAGGAGACCCTGCATGACCCATGGTCTCTTGCTAGGGTTCCTTTGGATTCTCTCATAACTTCCTCCTTCCCTTTTTGACTATATATGTGTTGTTGGTTGAAGATATCCTTCTCATCGTATGCTTTACTGCTTTCTTCTCAATGTCCAGATTTGTTTTTCTTCCCTGATGTTCATCTCCAAAGTAGGGAGGCCTGGGTCGATCAGCAGGAGACTTCAGGACAATGGTCTATGGCCGAAATGTCTTACCATGTTAGCCCTCTGGTACTTACGGCAGTTCAACATGCTTTAGTTCACTTTCTTCCTCTTGTCTGGATTTGACTAATCATATTTCGTTCTGACTATTTGACAGTGGGAGCTTATATCACTCACCAATAGGTACTTATTCTTGTTTCCATTTTGGTAGACAGTGGATCTCCCTTTTTAAACCCATGTACCTGACATGTGTCTCCTGGCATGTTGTGTTCTAGGTGCTTTTGTTTTCATTGCCAATTGTCTTTCAATTTCTGACACACTTTCTACCATGGAGTGGCCTCTCGATCCTAACATTTTCAGTGTCTCTGCCTCCTGTGGGGTACTCCTTCATAGGAGGCATTTGACTCCTTTCTTGATTCCAAGTTACCTCTTTTGTTTTTGGTCTTTGGTTCTTCATCCACTCACCCTGGCTCTCAAAACTTTCAGTTTATAACTTTGGTTTTTCTCATTCCATCAGTCTTCTTCCCAAGGTGATTTTGATCATCCATGTCACTCTGGGTCAGGTCTTTCTAATTGATCCTTCTTGGCCAGCACAGATCTGGCATTCTCGGATGTTTTGGCTTGATATGTTCTTTTTGTTCCAGATCGATTTTACTAACCTACATTTTGGGGGCTCATGTGGAATATTGTTTTCATCATTTTTGTTTCTTCCATAATCCACGTTTATTCTTGGTAAAATCTGGATAACCTTCTGTCTCATATATGCTCTGGGTTGTTTCTTGGCTTTCAAGGCTTCTTTCTGTTGACTCTATTTCCTGCAGTTTCAGTCCCTTTCATCACTCCTCTGTTCGTGATTTTTCCCTTCCTCCTTTACCCATGGGGTTCGTCTTGTGAATCGATTGGCCTTTTATTCCTTGTCTCCTTCTTCCCATAATCAGTTTCTGGTGTCTTCACTCTGATCAGGAACCTTATCTTTTACCTGCATCTCAACCCCATCATCCATTGGAGGTACTTAATTTGTCAAACACTAGGACTACACCTCATATGTTCATCTCCTATTATCTGCTTTAGGTAGCTGTTTCTTACTCATTGGGGTTCCACCTGTTGCCATCCTTCACTCATCTGTGAGACTGTAACTGGGTAAGTATTCTTTGTTATATATAATATTTTTCAAGGGCTTGTTCCATGTTTTGACCAGGATCCTGATCTGTGGTGAGTAGTGCCTATCCAGGTATGTTCCAGTCACTTAGAATTGTACTAAAACCCTCACTGTAAGGCCATGTTGATTTGACTTTCATAATTTCCATGGCCAAAAAATGCACACTGTTCATTACAGTTACATAAACTAGAAATGTGGTGTTCCAAAATATTGCTCGTAGGTTATTCCTTGCAATATCTTTGCTTCATAAATTGTCTGTTCCATACCATAATAATCCATGGAGTTTTTATGGGTAAAGCAGAAAGGGATTGCTGCCCATTCCTGATATTTTTTATATTAAATAATTTGGGTTTGGTCTGCCTTTCAAAATAGGGTTTCATTTTCACCCATTGCATTATATCCAGTGTGAACATTCCTCCAGACTCTCTACCATATTTCTCTCCATTTTTCCAACAGAGTAAGAGAGTACTTATCACTTTCCAGTTCCAAGCCATTGGGGTGGTAGACCATGGAGGTATCCTCCTGAATGAGAGATATGCAATATAAACAGTGAAGACTTCATTCAGTTGAAAGTAGAGCAGTGTACATAATGAGATATCCTCCAAATGGTCACTTCATCTTTGCACGGGTTTTTCTGAGGGAATATTGTAGCTTTGGAGTGCATCATCATAATGATTGAGATTCTTTGTCCTACCCCTGCATGGAAGCCAGTTTCTGGCTGTTGAGTTTTGATTTACAGCTGAACCAATCAACACATGTAGTGTGAATGGGATCACTCATCCTACCCCTTACACAGATGTCAGCTTCTGGTTGTTGAGTTTTAGATTTAGAGCTGAACCAATCAACATGATGTACTCACACATATAGTGTGCCAGCATAAATACAGTTCACCCCTTCGATTGAGATCCCTCATCCTACCCCACATAGATTTTAGTTCCCAGTAGTTGAGTTTTAGATTTAGAGCTGAGCCAATTAACATTAATCCTTACATATGTAATTAGGGTGTCCTTGATCCCTCACTTAATTTGCCTTGAGTGCAGTACCCAAGTGTTGTGAGTCACGATGGGTGCACTTGTTGGTTGCTTCACTTCTTCCTCTTTCACTATCCCTTGATGTCTTTATGCCAAGGATGTTACTGTATTAGAGGTGGTTCTCGTCTGTTTGATTTGAGTGGAATATATATGTATTCAACTCTGCTCACATGTGCCCTATTCCTGATCAGTGATGAGATTTCTCCATCTGATCAGCTGAAGTTGAGGTAAAGATAATATGATCCTCTTTCCTACCCCTGCATGGATGTTAGTTCCTGGCAGTTGGATTTTGGGTTGTAGTTGACTTACCTAGATATGATCCTTGTCCTACCCATGTATGGATGTCGGTTCTCGGCAGTCGAGTTTTGGACACAGTTGACTTCCCGTGTGTGGTCTGTCATACCTTAGCCACTTTACACCTTGGGGCACATCTCTTATTTTACTCACATTCTGTTGATCAGAGAGATTGAAATTATAATATATTGTGGTTGAGATCACTGTCCAACCATTTTCTCTCCCATTGGGATGTGGTGCTCACAATTTTCTGACTGGATCTGTCACACATTTTCCACATCTGAGTGAATAGTGTACCTGGTATAGAAGTGGTGTGGTCTCCCATGTATAATATTATTAGAGGGTTCCCTCAGGGTGTCCATCAGATGCTTTTGAAGGATGCTTCTACTTTCTCCTTTGCACCTGTCCCTCCACCTATTCAATGTAGGATTCTAGCTATGTAACAAAAGGAAGGTAACGTGTTGGAAGTTATAATTGTCTTACTCTGAAAATATATTTCATACAGGTACTTACTGCCTCTCACACATCTCATCCTTCTTCCCCACTGTCCACCAGTGCTTATGTTTCTGCCTAAACTTGAAGTGATAGTTAGGTAGAATAGCATAGAGGGAGTCATGTGGGTGTGTGGCACTACTCATGGTGGAGGTTTGTCACAGGATAATTTGCATGCAAAAATCAGTTAAACCATGTGAATCAAGGAGTGCATGGGAGTGAAAAGCTTGTGGCATGTAAATTTTTTTCCAAATAAAGGGCAGCATTGAATGAGAATAGCTATAGTATGTGAATGGTATATTAGCAGAAATAAGTTCCCATATTTTCAGTGTAGGAAAATTATAACTTTTATTGGTTCTGTTTGGCCCATTGATTATTGTGTGAAGATATGCTTCAAAAGATCCAGGGTTCTTGACACAATGGTAATGAACATGCTTTGCACATTCAAGTGTTTATGGGTTATAAAAGTGACAGTAAGTACTGTTCTAAAATAGAAAAACCTGTTAATTGGCAAGTTATTCAAGATAAGACTATACTTGAACCCAGGAGTTTCTAACCTGGTCATTTAACCCATGTGTGTATAAGGTACCATTCAGGAGAAAAATAACAATAACAAACTTTTTTTTTGAAATGTAAAAATTATATCAAGAAACAAATATATTTTCCAATATCATTTCTTACATAAGAGCTTTTTTTTTACTTGTGCTGCCTTCTAAATGTGCATTATTTGCTCACCACCAGCCATAATGCTCCCACCTACCCTCACATAATTTCTTGTGGTATAGCTATGCCTTAGCATGCCAATGTGCAACAATCAGAGTGCAATACACCTTCCTAGCACAGCTGACTTACTCTGTATTGTAAAGCACTATAATTACCTCTCAATTTGGTATTACAGTGTGCAGTTATGTTCAATTTTTGCTCTGTACTTACAATTCCCGATTGCACTTTCGATTAATTGTAATGTGTTTTGACAACTCTTGGTTTGTTATCATTTATTTGCTGTTTATTTAGTGTTTGTGGAATACTTTTCTTTTTCATTTCCACATAATGAACTTTCACTTTAATGTTAATACAATGCTTTCTGTTGTGGATCTGGCAAGTACTGATCCACCATCATGTACTACTTCTGTAGCTTTGGGCTCTATACTTTTTGTGGAGGAGGTTTTGTCCATGATGCATCATGATTTGTAAACTATCTTTTAATCTGCTATGTCAAGTAGGAGAAGTCCTATCTCACCCTTCACACAGTACCTTATCTATTTGGGGGTGTTTTTTCAACACCAGCAGGGTCCAGCCTTGGTTTCCAAAGCCAAGTCTTATCCTTCTCTACCTATGCATGAGGTTCTATCTCATTTGGGGACCTAGACTTCCATGGTAGCTCTCATACCCTGGGGTCATGTACTCATGTGTTGTCTTCATTGTGTGTCACACAATCATTAGAATCTTGTTTGGGATCCCTTGGACTCGACCATCCACCTCCCTCTTTCCATAAAAGTCGACTCTGCCTGATGGCTCTACAGAGGCAACTTCTCAGTTGCCATTCATCTGCCTCTTTCCCATTCCATTTGCACCTTTTTATGGATACTTCTCTTACAGGGTAGGGAGTGTATCTGGATTCTCATGAGGTCTCTAGTCATTGAATGGTGGTTGAATCTTCCCTCTACAAATAAATAAAATAAAATTTGTGGCAGGAATTTAGGTTTAAAAAATTTTCAAGCCTCAAAGAAAATTTTGGGGCCTGAAAGACAACCTGAGGTGGTCAGAAACATGATGAAAAAGTTGAAGCCAAATGAATTTTGATTGATCCACTGGGCGTAAAATTATTGAAATAAAGGAGAGAGATGTGAGGCGAGAAGAGATGTAGAAGATGCCAACCCAAACATGCCAAGAAAGCTGTGAAAAGACCATCATTCACTAGTCAGAGTTGAAGCACGTGTGTCTGTTGATAAAAGTGATGATGATGTCAGGCAAAGGGAGCAGTCATCGAATGATGAATAGAGAAACAAACCAATTACATGAGTTTCAGTTTAATTAGTTGCCAATATGAAGTTATGGGATTGAAAGAAAAGAAAACTTTATAAAATTAACATGATAATAAGTTGAAACTGAGTCAGATGGACTTTTGATGAGTAACAGCCCTTTTTATGGGGGCTGGGAGAAAATTATCCAGTGCCTTTGTTAATTTGAATGCAGAGGGAAACGGGAGTGCCCAAAGAAATCCTGCTTTCATGAGCCAGGTGCCAAATAATCTACCTGACCCATGCCTGAGATGTGGAACTGAAAAAGAAATGATTGATTAGTACATGTATATGGTTAAACACAACTTATATAGTTAAGAGGAGATATGTTTCCCATGTGGATGGCATTGGCTCTGAGGTTGGGGAAGGTACCTGTTTGGCTGTTGTTGTTTTGTGGCTTTATTGTAAAATTTTTGAGCTAATATGTTACTGCGATCCTTAATGAGAGGTAGGTGAGTAAAATTGTTGACATATGTTTGTTGGGTGTATTTTGGGAAACAGAATGCTGTTTTGATGGTGGGGAGCTGTTGTTGCTGGATCTTTTTATATAATGTATAAGGCATATTGCAAGTAATGGGGCATTGTATAGAGGTCTGATGTAGGCTTTGTAAATTTTAATGATAGAGTGGCTGTTACAGCCTTTGTTCATACCCACAATTAGGTGGAGGAATGCCAGTCCAGTGCTCGTTTTTATCAAAATGAGTTTAGCGTGATTCCTAAAAATGTGGCAGTTGTTTTAAGAGTGATGGGGTGTTGTATAATGTAAGTTTAATATATCTGAGTTTTCTGTTTTGTCTGCCTATTTTTCTATGAAATACTATTGCCTGAGTCTTAATGGGTTGAGAAGTACTCTCCACTTATTACACCAATTAGTTATTTTGTTTGATATGCCCTGGACTCTGCATATGGCAGTGAGTGGATTGTGTGATGTACTCCAGACGGTGATGTCGTTGGCATACTGGGAGATGAAGGTATGTATTAGCTGCAGGAATGGTATGTTATTTATGAATAGAATGTAAAGTAGTGGGCTAAGGACAAAGCCCTGGAGGACTCCTGCTTCTATTGGAAATGCGTTGGACATGCTGTTATTGATTTTTCTTTTGCAATTCTGTTAGTGATAAAGCTGGAGAGGATGGGAATGGGGATTTTGTTTTCAGTTAACTTGTACTTTAAGGCATTGTGGCAAATGCATGTTTTACATCTAAAGAGGTTGTAACTGTGGAGTGATTGTGGTTAAAACCTTGGCATATAGATTCAACTAATCTCACTGTGTGATCAGTTGCCTACCTGTGTTTCTTATTCATGTTGTGGTTATTGCTGAGAATATTGTTGTTTTCTAAATTGTGGAGAAGTCTGTTAGATATAACTTTTTATGTGAGTTTGCATAATGTGTTCAGAAGACTTGTAGATATATAGCTGCTTGGTAGGCAGAGATTCACATCTTTTTTGTGGAATCACTTTAATTATTGCAGACTTCCAAACTGACAGATGGTATCTGGATAATAAGGATATGTTGTATAAGGCAGCTAGATGCTTTAGTATGTTTTCAGAAAAGTTCTTGATGATCATATTCTTAATGTAATCTTCACCTGGGGTAGTGAGTTTAAGGGTTTTGAGAATAATTTTAATTTCTCTAAAAGAGATAGGGTGCGTGTAATAATCATGGTGTTCTTGTAGCATGGATAGGTCTACTGAGAATGATGGGTTAAAAATGGTGTGATTGGTGTTGATGTGGTTGTTAATAGTATTGAAGTGTTGACTGTAAAATTTAGAGTGGCTGGGTGTGATGAAAGTGTTGATGTAGATGTGTTCAAATAGGTTGGCTTTTTTGTCATCAGTGTATGCTGTATTATTATTGTATGTTATATTAGCATTAATATTGTTTGTGGTGTTGTTTTTAAGTTTATGGCAAAAAAAGTGCTGGATTGGTTTTTGATTCATCCACATCAACTTTTAGTAACTTGGATCATTTTCTACCTTTAATATGGGGTCATTTGATCATAATCCATTCTGACACTTCAACCATTATCTCTTACATCAGTCGACAAGGGGGCACCTGTTCTCGTTCATTTTGCTTTTGAACATTGGATCTCCTTTTCTGGGTCCAGTCTCAGTAAGTTTGTCTTTCTGCTCTGAATCTTGAGATGGTTCGGTTATCTCATCCCGACAAGGTTCTACCTACAGAGTGCTCTCTTGCTCCTCAAGTGTTTCAGTGCTCCCTGTTTGGTAGTCCTTTTCTAGATGCATTTGACACCAATCTCAATACCAAATTGCCCCTCTTCTGGTCTGCAGTTCCTCATCCTTTGGCTTTGGTGGTGGATTACTTCAGTTAAGATTGAACCACTCTTTCCCTTTATGCTTATCATCCTATCCATCTTCTTCCCCATGTTCTCTCTATTATACAACCCCTCCATGTTGAGTCCTTTTAATTGCCCCATTCTGGCCTGCTCGTCCATGGTTTCTGATATTTAACCTCCTTCAGTCATCCCCTCCCATACCTCTTACACTTCTATGTCAACCTCAGTCCACCATATTTCATCCCATCATCACCATACTCCTTCACCTGCACTGCTTCCCTCCATGGATCCTGATCCTATCTTTTTACACCATGGACTACTTTGTCTACCCATGATAGTTCTTCTATCACCATTACTGGATGTATTCGTTTTGCTTATGCATCATTATCTGAGGATTCTCATCGCATTTTCCTAGTCTCCTCCCACCAGAGACATCATCTCACCTTTTTGCTGGCTACCAACATCTGTCATTTGTCAGAAGAAATTGTACAGGCTGGCATCTGGACCACACCTCACATATTTATTGCTCTCTATCTGCATCATTTGACCATCTCTTCATCTTACTATTGCTTGCCATCACCATTCTCCATACATAATTTCGACTCTGAAAGGGTAAGTTCTTCCTTTTATTCATTCCCCTTCCAGTGGCCCTTTCTCCTTTCCTGGATCCCACTCTGGTGTGAGTAGTGCCTGTCCAGGTATACTTAAATGTAAATCTGCACTATAGAGCTGTACAGGTCTGTAATGCTCACTGAAGAGATGGAGTGTTCCACAAGACTGCTGGAGGTTGCCTCATGGTATTTGCTTCATACATAAAGCCCACACCAGACTCGTGGACTATCATGAGTAAAGCAGTTTTGAGATTGCTGCCCATCTCTCTGGTCTTAGATTAATACACTGGGACTGGCCTGCTTTTCAAATACAGTTTTTATGGTCACCCACTGCACTGTCTTACGGTGTTGTGTTCCTCCAGACTTCCCAACTCATTGTTCCCCCCCTCTCCCAGTGTACTACAAGAGTCCTTACCACTTACCAATTCCTAGATGTTGAAGTGGTGGACTATGGAGGCTTTCTCCTATCAATACCTGACTGATTTCACTCAGTAAACAGTAGAGTGGTGGTGTTCTGCTGGTGTAGATGTTGAATACTCTCCTTCTACTGTGGACCAAAAGAAAAACTTTGATGCCACTTGGTTTTTGACTGGATGAATCCACCACATGCAGCTCACCCATCCAGCTGACTTTTTCCCATTCTTCTGCTGCCTTGATGTCAGTTCCCAGGTGGTTTGGTGTTTGATTGGTGCAGGACTAGTCAACATGTGTCATCATATATGTTTTTGGTAGGGGGCCTCCTCCTACTGCAGAATGGACAAAATATTCCCACCACCACCAGGTTTTGGACTGAAGTTGACCCACCACATTGCATTCTTCTTTTCTAACATTACTTGAATGTTGGGTTTTTGAGTGGCCTGATGTTGGTTGTTACCTGGATCTACCCACATGTGCTTTGGCTGGGTTGTCAGAACAGAAGTTGTTTTTCCTTCTGCTTTTTCGTCTTGAGGTGAAGATGGTTCAGACCCTTCTCCCACCACAGACCTTAATAGAAATACCCAATGTTCTATGGTTTTGGACTGGACTTGACCCAGTGGTAGGAATTTTGGTTTGAGGTCTATCAAGTCCCAAAGAAGTTGAGGCTTGAAAAATAACCAGGATGGTCAGAGACTAGTCTCTTTTCACCACGCATGAGGTGTATTTGTAGTAATTTCAGCATGAGCACGAATATTCTGTGAAAGAATGAATGAAGCTGAGTTGCTGAAGTGTGCAAAGTTGGCAAAAGGAGAGTACTTTCTTGTGTGGAGCATCAGTCAGAAAAGTCGTGAAGAGAGAGGCCTCTGGTCACATAGGCTGCAAAGCACATGTGGAGATGTTTATATCACGTGGTTGTGACATCAGTTGTGGTTGTAGATAGAGAAGGAGAACCAAGCACACCATTGTTGAAGCAAATATTTAAAATTTTGAATATTAATAACTGAATAAGAATCCAAGAGTAGGTCATAGGAACCGATATAAAAGAAAGTTTGGACTCAATTTTAGGATATGGATAAAATCTTGTATATTGCAAACCATGGTGTCTGTCTCCCATTTGAAAAGCTGCACAGGCAGGCAAAGCTCAACATTCACTTTGAAATGACAGGAGAACAGGCATGAAATTTTATTTAGCAAGCAGGATATCCTACAGTTGTTTGGAATTAATCACATTATCATCCACATTTCAAATTGTGACATAACATAAAGAATTAAAATGTAGATTTACCGTATGTTATTGGTGAGCAGCTCTTAGCATGACTGAAATGTTGAACAATTACTAATTTGTGATGGGCAGTATAAGTAGCTCAGAGCTCTGGCTCTGAGTTAAACCAAGAGTGCAACTCAATTAACCTTTTTAAAATCCATGAAATAATTTAGATTCATAGATTAACTTAAACTTTTCCAATCTCTGGGAATCTCTTTCCAATCTCTTTTGTTTGCTATTAGATACATCTGATAAACTGATAAGTAAATGACCCTTTTCAGAGGGCAGGGACCAGAGTTCCAAAGCCCATGTTAATTTAAATGTGGGGGAAACTGGAGTACCCACGATCAAGTGCTGAATATTCAACTTGATATTCTGCCTTATTTAGCGACACATATCTTTAAAATGGGTGAAGAATATACCTGGTACAGATGGGGTGTGGTCTCCCACAACAGTGATCCCATATGTTATGGTATCACACTCCATGGGTTCTCTTTGGTTTCCTTCTGAAGGTGGGAGCATCAAGTCTAGTAGCAAGCATTCTGCATATAGAGGGCAGCACAAGTTGAGAAAATCTATTATGTAAGGGGAGGTAAGTAGCTCTTGGAAATATATTTTCTCAGGGAAATGATTCATAAAATGAAACAAAGTTAAATGTTTATAATATTTTAAAACTTTATTAGTATAAATTTAAAACATTTAAAAACATATATAAAATGCAAATACTGGTTTTATTTTCAAAGATACTCTTCAGTTTCTAAAGTAAGACACTTTCTGATTAAATCTACATAACAATGGAAAACCTTCCCATTTTTATTAACATAAAGCTTTATACATGTATTAAACTATGTAACATTTAAAGTTTTAAATTTATCATAACAAGAATACCAAAATGGAAATATTTGAAAAAGGTTCTTGTAAAGTAGGATATTTTTCTATAATACATTCTGATTAAGAAATTAGCACAAAGGATCACATACAAAAGTTGTAATGGTTTCCAAACGAGACCCAAAACTCGAGTGTTTTCGAATAATTCACTATTTTTCTTCAAGAGAATAAAGAGAAAAAGAATAGTGAAAGTGCTTGAGTTTTGGGTCTCATTTGAAAACCATTTTCATAATACAGTTATTAACATGTTTATTAACAGGTAATAGGCAATTATTTGCATTGGGAACATGGGATTTATTTAAATTTATTTTTCCTATATATATATAAAAGTATCTTTGGAAGTTTTCATAGCATACTTGAACAATTTAAAGTTATAAGTAACATAAGAAGTTTGAGCTAGGAGTTTCACTTTATTCAGTCATAAGGTTTATATGTGGATAAATTTGAATGAAGAATAATTTTTAAGTAGGAAAACTACAAGTCTTTTTCTGAATGTAAATCTTTATTATTGTAATGTGTAATATTTTTGCATACCTATATTTATTTTCTGTCAATTCAATTTCACCTACTAGTTATTGTGATAAATGTATATGTGTATTTTAAACATTCTGTGTATCCCTTAAAATGTGTATACTATTAACTTGTGTGTTGTATTTAAAAATTGACAATTATAGAAGTTTATTGTTTCCAGGTGATGAAGACACATGTGGTCAATTTGTGGTTACAAAGTTATTGAAAGGCACAGAGTATGACATTGCATACAACATCAGATACAATGTGAAGAAGGGCTGTTATTGTGACCAACTTAAAGTCGGTAAGAGTCTATTAGAGGTACTTGGAATTTTTATAATTATAGAGGATAAGTTTAAAGTTCTTATCAATAACAATCATACTTTTGTTGAAAGCTGATTTTGTTTTATTCATACAAAGAAATTTACTTGTAGTAAATATTTGTTGAAAAGTAAAACCTGAGATCAAATGAAATTCAAACACATCTCACTTTTTTGAGATGGTGTTTTAACCATATCTAGTTAGAAAGTACTACTTGCATAACAAATTGTTATTGGAACAATTGTTTAATATATTTCTTCATAAGATGAAAAAAGTATTTGAAATGGGTGTAAATCAAGTGATTTAAATGCTCTTGCAACTTTTAACTAAAACTGACTAAAGAGCAATCTGTTGAGAAATACTGGCATCAGAAGGTAAACAAAGTATCTAAAGTTTGTGTATATAGTAATGATGATATTAGTGAAGTTTTGATGCGTAAGACAAAAAAGATGGTGAAAGGGAATCATCAGAACATTCAGAAAGTAAAGATAATGGAAACAAAACATAATTTCAGTTGTATATGTTCAAGCTAGTTGTGGTGAATGATCGGGAAGTAGTTGTGGAAGCTGAAGAGATTATCATTGCCAACAAATTACAGACCTAATGTTTGGTCTTCCATACACTGTATATCTTATGTTTAATGAAGTCACTGGGACCAAACTTTTAGAAGGATAAATAAAAAATCATTTGAATGAAATTGTTTTAATTTGAATTAAGATAATTAGTATAGGTGGATAACAAAGTGATTATTTAATAAGCTTATTTTAGAAGTGGACATCAAATTTTAATGTCCAAATCTGTGTTATCAACAATGTATTCTTGGTATATAAAAAAAACACTAAATACTCGCCCAAATGAATATTATCTTTCCCAATGACAGAACAATCACAAACTTAAGGAAAGTTATGAAAACTAACCATTGGACCTGATGTAGATTTACACAGATAAACTATGCAGTAATTGACTATGATTTTTGAACATAATTTTTTTAATAATTTCTTTAAAACTATAAATAATTCTTGAATCTAGTGTACCCTTTCAATTTTAAAAACAGTTCAAGGTAAGTAAATAAAAAATTGTGTTGCTGATAACATGCATTGCTAGTTAACACACTTAGGAAATGTAAGCAGTTGCTAGTGTACCAAAAAATGACATCATCTTTTTATCTTTGTTGTATCTTAGTGAAATGTTGAACTGTAATGTATGAAATAACAAAATTAGGAATGGAATGTATGAAATCAACTAAATTACTATCAGAGTATGAAAAATTAGAGATTTATTAAAAACAATACAAGACAAATTATTCTCCTTATCTCTATTAATTTCTGAAACTCACTTCTGAAATACTGAAGACTTGAGTAACTTGTTGTCAACAATACTACAACAGTTGAACCACACACACACAACATATGAGTCTTACAGAGTTACGTAATGAAAATTATCACAACTAACACTTTTAAAACAATATATCTTCAACACTCCTGTCTTAAAACTAAACGATCATTAAATATTAAGTCACAAAATAAACCAAATAATAACACTTACACTAAACAGTCTTGTATATCTAACATACAGATTCTAAACTAATATCTCTTTATTGTCTTGTCTATCTAAGTTTAAATCTTAAGGCTTTCATTTCCTTGCTATACTGCAAGATCACTTGTCACATGACTAACTACTTAATTTGTTTTACATAATCAAACATAATATCCATATCTTACCACTGGGAAACCTTGTATTGGTGTCTTAATATGAAAATTCCTCAAATAATATTTAAAGAGACAGGTAAGCTAGCATTTGAAGTAAATAAAAATATAGCTGAACTAAGTGATAGAAGATAAACGATAAACACAATCATAACTAAAAATAAATAAATAAAAATTACTAGCTAACAAATTGTCTTTAAACATGTTTTTATTGGATATGTGTCAACAAGGAACTCTGACAAACTTATGAAATGAGATTCTGTGAATTGCATTTAGTCAATTAATGTACTTTAGGGATGAGCATTATTTTTCATCATACTTGGTCTTCCTGCCCCCAGTTTCCCTTTTGTTAATTTATTATGAAAGTTATGCCAATCAGCCATTACAGTTTTAAATCCATTTATTTTAATATAAAATAATATGTTTCGTGAGATTAAGTTCTTAAATAAACAGCAATCTAGAGATAATGCTGATAAATTTATTTACCTCTTCTCTCAGTTACAACTATTTTCGATTACACTGCCCTCTTGTGCACATATTTTTCTCTTACCACTAGCATTGAAACTCCCACCTAATTCTAACTACGATATGAAGGTTTGTCAAACTCCTATTGGTTGATGACTGTTAGATGCTAATTTGCTTGCTTAAATGCAGCTGAACCACATGATATAGCTGCATTTAAGCATGCAAATTAGCATATGACAGTTCTCAACCAATAGGAGTTTGACAAACCCTTCTATTGCAGCTGATTCCCTCTATGCAGTTGAACCAAATCTTCACTTCTTGATTTGGCACTACAGTGTTAACACCCAGTGCTTATTTCAAACTTGTTTTCTTCTTTAGTGAATTTTGATAATGTTCAGTGGCTCATTTTGCATTTCAAAGTATTGTTTGTAATCCCAAACCAAGTTAGATTTCTTTATTTGATTGTGAATTCTATTCCCCACTCAATTACTGGTAGTCAGTCAATATTTATAAGTTCACAATTTGAAATTGTATTACAGCTAGAGTTGGTACTGGTGATCAACTGCCCATGCCAATGGCAGGAGGTGCAGCATTATTGGCAGAGGAAGTGTCGGCCATAGTCTGTCAGGAAATGGCTTCTTTCATGTGGGCCAAGGGATCTCCTGATCTACACGCAGTTCTGCCTTTACCTGAGGATTTCGATCAGGACTATGTTGATTTGGACAGCCTTCCCCCATTCCTTTGCTGTGCAAGCATGTTCTCAGCCTGTTGAAGCACCTAGACATCTTTCACCATTTTTTGACTTGATGTCACAGATATTTAATGTTTTGTCTTTGTCACCCATGACATTTGATCCCTCCCTTTTCAAATTAACTGAATCACATAGTTTTGAGTATTTATTTGCCTGATATTGGGATCCATGCTAAATGTTTTGGAGATCAATTATGTGTGGGGTAAGTATTCCATACCTCCACCTACTGCAGAGGCTCATGCACTCACATATCATTGTTCAGCATATCCTTTTCTCAATGACTAACAATTGGATTTACTTTTTCCCCTCTGGGGTTTGAACCCTGATATTCTGGCGCAATTTTCTCAGGCACAATTTACTTGCTTCCTTTTATCCCTCACAACATTCTTTCATTATATGTCATTCATTCACGTGTAGTCCTAGACTTTTCGTCATTCTCCAGATGATTTTTTTGTTGGAAGCCCGTACCCTTCTACTTACCACCTTGTCCATATTGTCTTCATCTGCCCTTGTCCCTCCACACTTGGCTCCTGTGTTGCTGAGATCTCTTGGGTTGGGATGCTTTGTTGATACACATATGCATCTCCCCCAATTTCTTTGCAAGATCTTTGATCAGCTGCTTTTCTGAGATCTATGGTCTTTGATGGGCTTCCTGGACACCTTGGAGCCTCATGTTGAATCTGCCAGGTTGCACACTTTCCTATCTTTCCTTACTTTATGTTTGCCCCAGTCTCCTCCTCCTCCAGTTCTCATTTCCCATCCTCCTCCATCCTCTCCTTTACCAGTTACTCTTTCCTTTTTACCATTGTTCAGTTATGCCCTGTATGACATCAGCAGTACTGGTGACTACCCTATGGCTCGCCTGTTTATGCAAGACCTGGGAGACTTTTACCAACAACCCTTGGGTCATTCGAGTTTTGTCAAGACTCTCCACTTTTCTTCTCACCTTACCCCATATCCTAGTTCCACTCCAAAACCTGTTTCCCACCAGCAGCTTACAGAAGCAGTTCAAGACCTTTTCATCAAGGGCACCATCGAATAAGTTTTTCCTGTGCTTCCATGATTCCATGGATTGACATCGTATTATCAATTTCTCTATCTGAATCACTTCCTTAACATGCCTCAGTTCATCATGGAATTCTACCTGTCTCTCAAATGGGCCTTTCTTCCAGGGCTTTGGATGACAAGATTTGATGTATCCAATGCTTATCTTCATTTACCTGTTGCTTGGACTTCATGTCATTATCTATGTTTCATCCAAAAGGATCACATTTATCAATTTGAACTCTTCCTTTAGGGTTGGCATTGGCACCCAATGTTTTCTGTTGGATTGTCTGGTGGTTTGCCGAATTCCTACATTCTTACAGGCTCAATTTCTCCTAGCTCCATCCTTTACAGAGTCTTTCTCACACACTCAACTTCTTCTAAGAAAGCCTGTTTGGGTGGGTTGAATTATCAAGGTGGAGAAGTCTGTTTTGCACCCCACCCAATCTTTTGTTTATCTGTGGGTGTTTTTCACCTCACATCTCAGTCTAGCCCAGCTTTTTCTTCTTTGTATGTGAGTCATGAAGTTTTTAATTCAGAGGGCACTATCAGCACCTTCTCTCCCCGTGCAAGAAGTTCTGTCACTTTTGGGGAATTGAGCATCAATGGAGGCTTTTATCCCTCTGGGCTGTGCACACATGCATTCTTTGCAGTGGGTATTACAAGATCAGTGGCACCTCATCAGGGACCCTCTTGATTTACAGATATCCCTTCCTGCTTTCTTTCAGTCCAACTTTCTCTGGTGGTTAGACAGAGACAACATGACAGTGAGGGTACCTATTCCTACTTCCCATCTGGATATCCATGTCTTCAAAGATGGGGGTGCATGCTGCAATACATGGGATATCTCGGCCAATGGTCTCAGCAGGAGTTAGATCTTCACATCAGTCTTTTGGAACTCCTTGCTGTTCATTGGCAGATGGTTCATTTTCTGTCATCTCTGTGGGGCATGACAGTTATATTTCATTGTGAAAACTTTATGGTTGTGTCTTATGTCACCACACAAGGGGACACTTAATCCTGGTCCTTATGTTCCTGCACTCTCGATCTCCTCTTTTGGTTTCACAGCCATCAAATTCGTTTGCTGGCTTATCATATACTGGGTGCCCTCAGTCTCATCATGGATCATCTATCCCATCTGGACAAGATTCTATTAACTCCCAGTTATTTTGATGGCTATGTTCTCAATTAGATACACCCCAACTGGATGCATTTGCCACTCATTTGAATACCAATCTTCCTCTCTTTTAGTCCACAGTTCCATGTATGCATTCAGCCAGGATTGGAAGAACCTTTTCCTTTGTGCATACCTTCCCATCCATCTTGCACCCTGAATAATTTCTCTCATCCAATCCAATCCATGTCTAGTTCTTCTTGTGGAGCCTTTCTGGCTGGCTCAACCATAGTTTCTGTCCCTTCTCCAAGAACAACCTCTATTATCTCTCCCTCTCCACTGGTTCCCTCCTCTGGAAACCTCACTCATGATTGCCTCATTCCTCCATTGTCATACTCTGGCTTCATGCATGGTTTTTTGTCCATCCCTTGTGAGGGATCTAGGGCTATCCACACATGTAGCATTCATGTTGTCTCACTCTGTCCATTTCTCATCCATGTCTGTGTGTCAACATAGGTGGAGAATATTCCATTGTTTGTGTATCTGGTATGGATTCTCCCCTTTCTCAGATATCTGATTTTTCTATATGGTTCTTTGATAAGAAACTGTCCATTTCAATGCATGTTATAGGGTGGCTCTGTCATTTATCTTTCATTTTTCTCATCTGTTTTCTCTCCAGTTATATCCCTTTTGTTTCAGTCTATGTATTGTCATTATCCCTCTGATACCACTCATTTGACAGATTGGAATCAAACTGTTGTTCTCCATGCCTTTTCCCTTCTTCCCTTTAACTGCTAGCCTCATGTTTTTTATATCACCTTTTCTTGAAGACGTATTTCCTTCTCCTTTTGGCTTGTGGACATTGCCGGTCAGACATGTTTGCCATCACCATTCACTGCATTTTGTACCACAAAACCTATGTCCTTTTATGTTTTGACCATTCCTTCCCAAAACATCAGCTGCTCATGAAGGCGATTTGGCCTTCACCCCTATTTCCCTTCCTTCCATATCCCATATTTACTCCTGTTCTGATCGAGATCATTTCCTGTTTCTTGTCCATGATTTATGGTTATATGTGTCTCGCACAGCATCCTTCCATGGCTCTTGCTCCCATTTATTTATCTATTGGAATCTGTCCATTTCTTGTGATATTTTTCCTATCACCCTTACTGATTGGGCTTATCCATATTGTATATTCCTTTCTTTCTCCAGAATCTTGCCAATTGTTTTGTGTATTGTCCCATCAGATCTATCACCTCATAATGCTCTTGGCTGCTCATTTCCATCATTCTTTGGAGGAGATTGTCCAGACTGGCATGTGGACCACTTCCCACACCTTTGTGTCACACTAATTGCACCATGTAGTGGTTTCTTGCTCAATTGTAGCCATTCTACATACATCAGTACAACTCTGAGTGGGTAAGTTATTTTTATTTAATTTCTCCCTAAGTTTTTCAGGGCACCAAGACTGCTTGAAGATTCTTCCTCACAGTACTTTGCATCATGAATATGTTTCTACTGGACAGTACACTCATGGACTAACATGAGTAAAGCAGAAAGTGATTGCTGCCCATCTCTAACATTCCTTAGATAGCCAAATTGGGAACTATCTACTTTTCAAAATATGGTTTCATGGTCACCTATTGCAATTTCTGTGGTGATGCATTCCTCCTAACTTTCGTATGCATTTCTCCCCCCACCCCCATTTTTTCCAATGGAGTATGAGAATCCTTACCACTTGCCAGCTCCTAGCCACTTTGGTGGTAGGTCATGGGGAGAATCCTCCTGAGTGTGTACAATTCAACTCAGTTGAGAGTAGGGCCCTGGCATTCTGCTTCTGTAGAGGGCATGATTATCCTCTTGTCTGATGTTTTATTCCAAATGCCACTTTTCTAGAATGGATTTTTCCGTTTATTTTCAGTTTGCCTCTCTAGCTGGGAACCCTCCTTCCTACTGCTGCCTGGATATCAGTTTTGGTTGGAGCTGAACTAGGCAACATATGTCTTCACATGTGAGTAGGCTGAGAACTTTCTTCTGATGCAGACTGGTTGTTGCATCACCAGTGCTGGTTGGTTTGGGCTAGAAATGATCCTCCATGTTGCATTTCTGCCTTCCTGATGTCATCCAGATGTACATTCCTGGAGTTTATTGCTGAAGGTTGTGCTGGATTTGCACACATAATGGCTTAGGTTCTTGGAATGGAAGCTCTTTTTCCCTTCTGGTTCTTCAACCTGAGGTGAATGGTTGAGGAGCCTCCCCCTGTCATGGGCTAGTCAATTTCCTCCTTATAGTCTGATGCACCCTAGCCACCCTGTACTCATTTCTCTTCCTTAGTGATTTGGAATTGTTACATTGTTCTGGCTTTTGATTGCAACACCACACCTTTTGGATCCACGTGGGTGAAGAGTATACTTGGTTAGATGTGGTGCAGTCTCCCATGGGTGTGTTTTCTCTCTCCATAGAAATGGTATTCTCCATGAGTGCTCTTCAGATGCTTTTTAAGGGTGCTTATCTAGGTAAGTTTACACCAGTCCCTTCACCTGCTCAATGTGGGATTCTAGTTGTAACTGTGATAAGAGGCAAGTGATCATATCAGAAGTTAATATTTTCCTATGCTGAACATATATTTCCAATAGATACTTTTCTCTTTTCACACTTGTCACCTGTTCTCAGTTTCAGTGTTGTTTCATGCCTAATTTCAAAGCATAGATTTGATTCAACTGCATAATAGGAGTCAGCTGTGATGGGAGGGTTTGTTGCACTGCAGTTGATGGAGGACTGTCGAATACTAATTTGCATGCTTAAATGCAGCTGAAAAACATGATGTACATGTGGAATTAGATGGGAGTTTTAAGGTTAGTGGCAAGAGAAAAATCTGCGTACTAGAGGGCAGTGAAATCAAGTATAGCTGTAATTGTGAGTGAGAGAATGTAAATATCTATTTGAAATATATTTTCATTGTAGGAATATATTAAATTTTGCTTTTCTGAACATTTATCAGTATGGTGTGAAGTTTTAAATATTTTATCACAATATGTTTTATATTTGAGATAGGAATTATTTTGTAAATTTAATAAAGGAAGAACTGATTGAAAATTCTATGATATTCAGTTTGGTTTGGATATTTAATATTTAAATAATGGTATTTTTATTGAAATATAAACATTTCACTGTTAAGTAAAATTTGTTTAAATTGTCAGATAATCCTAATTACTTTCAGGTCCATACATCTTATTGAGCATGAAAGTTCCATGGATCAAAACAACAAACCAAGTGTATCTTATAAATTATAACTCAGGAAATGAATATAAAATTGAGAAGAAACTACAATACTGTGACTCTTACCTACCACCAGAATCATATCCACAAAAATCTTACCCATATAGACCATTGACATACTGTCCTTCAGTACCTTATTTTTGTCCAATCTGCCAACTTCACATAGATTATAAAGTGGAAGGAATAATTTGTACCTTCGATTTCAGTAAGTTCATTATTCTTGATTCATTATGTTATTTATAAAAGAGTTATGAACTAATACACTTTATGAAGAGAGAATAATCTTGTGATTCCGGAAATTATTTTTTGTACATTGAATCTGTTATTTGTTAAAGAATACTTGAATGCTGCTGAATATATTAGATGAAAAATCTCAGTTTGTTATTCAGTAATATGTACTAAAATGTAACTTGTTAGCAAGTGAGATGTTAAAATTCAAATGTCAATTTTATTATTCTGTGTTTTAAATATATTTTAAGCTTATTAGAGGTTAGCATATTACAATATAAAACTTTTGTCTACAACTAAACTTGAATTTAATTATTGTTCTAATTCTGTGTTACCTTTTAAATACAAAAAAAATAGTTTCAGTAAAAGTAAAGATGTTCTTTTGACACAAATGTTTTATCAATGTTACTGGAGCATTATCAAGTTTGAGTGTACTTAAGCATTTAACTAAAGGGCAGAGATGTAGTATGGTGGGAATATGTGGACATAGCATAGCCAAAACACTGTACTGCGACTATTTTGAAAGAATTCAACCATACGCAGTTAAGCAGCTGCATTTTTTAACTTCTTTGTTTAGCACTAATCCACTAATAAAGGGTGTCATTTTCTAGGGGGCAAAGGGAAAGTTATTTCCCCTCAACTTATCAGGGTAGGATATAATCACATATAAGACAATCAGTTTTCTTTACAAATGTTTAAAAGAAATACGTAGAATATTTATGTACTGACACACCCATGCATCACCTTATCCCGCCTCCAGCATTTTTTAAAAATGATGCCTCTTCCTTTAAGGATATGCTATTTTTATTTATAGATATATTGATTTTGTAGCCATAAAACTCACAGTTAGTAAATACTCCTGTGAAACATTTTTCCCTACTCTCATTGTATAAAATATAGTAAAAAAATTATAATTGAAACTTTCCATGAGCTTGATTCACCTGCAACATTTAAAGAAAATTTGTTCAGTAACAGTAGTTCAAGGAACAAACATTTTGTTGGTTCACTAAATCTGTGAATAGTAATTCTTTTAAGAAATAAAACAAAAATAGTAAATATGAAAGATTATAAGCGTATAATTGCATGTTCCTTAACTCTTTACAACCTAGAGTCAGTTTAGTGCCATATCTGTATTTGCATTGATAAAAATCAGTGACTTATGAATTCCACTTAATGAATTATAAAGTGTGGTAACCATTCAATATTGTTTACCACATAAACTTTTTTTATAAATTTAATATCTGTAATAAAACAAAAACCACTATGTGATATAGTTGTATGCTGTACCAGTACGTCAAATACAATTAAATAATGTTTGATAACTAAAGTTTGAACAATACACAAACAAGTTTGCAATGGGTAGATAATATACAAAGTACTATTTAATATATTTATAATGAATATAAAGTAATTATAAATAATTTTTATAATAAATATAAGTTAATGACAATGAAATATTTTTTAAATGGAAGAGGAAAAGTTAGTTAAGGAATAAGCTGTCAGAACACATCATTGAAAAATTACAAAGAAATAGGTTTATATGAAATGACTAAAATCACTGTTATCATGGTGACAGAGTTCCAACCATATGTTTTTTAATGAATCATCCATATTTATTATTATTTTTGCTTAGTTTTTATTAGTCAGGGTCTCTTTGATTCAGGGTGCCTGAGTCAGTTGCACCCATTTAACCCTTTAGTTTGGCCCTCAATATGCCACTAATTGATGAACTACGAACCAGGTAAAAACACCTTTGTTTGTTCTACATACTATAGGTTCTACACTCAAAATTTATTGAAAGTTTGCTTTTGTTTTTGCATTATGTTGTATCTTTCAAAAAATAAGCAGCTATTTTGTAAAGAGAAGTTTGTATTCAACGTTTAGGCCAATTTTTATATTATTGCATAGACATGTTATTTGTTTTTAATCTATTTTATTCCAACAAACATACACAGGTTTTAAATAAAAACATAAATTACAAGTTTATGATATCACACAGCTTACATCATGAAAAGAAATCTTGTAATAAAATATTTTATATATTGTTAAAACTAATATAAATAGCTACTATATATTTTCCTATATTTTTTTTATAAAGCTTAACTCTGTACACCTTTTAGAAATTTTGTACACCTATTTCAAAAAGTGCCTTCACTATTCTTTTAGCTTATGCTGGTGGCAAACCATAAGACTATTTAAATACCAATGGGAGTTTTTGTAAAGCAAAAAACAAGTGCAAAAGTCATTACTTTAACAAAACAAACAAGAATAGGAACAATATAATTAATTTATTTCCTTTATACAAGATATAGAAAAACCTTGATAAAACTGGATTATTTGAAAGCAACTGATCAAAGAAAAGTTAATTCTTTGTAATAAATAATGTATAGATATTTACAATCCATATAAGGGAGAAAGAAGACTCTACAGAAAATAATCTCAACTTTCAGACAATGTATTTTTGATTGTGTTGTAATGCAAAAAGTATAGTTAGTTGAATTTTACAAGTTTATTACCATCTACTTTAAAATATCATTATTTTCAATTTATTTGAGTTAAAAGTGAGCAAAAAACATCTTAAAACCACATATTTACTGTTATGTTTTGTGCGTTAACAACCTATATGTATGGACTTTTGTTTCTAGAATGACTGTGGATTGTAACAGAAAATTACAAATATTTATAATATATTTTTTTTATTAGTTATAAATATGGCCATTAGTAATGTCAGAGAGAATTATAGACATTTCTTAAAAGACAGAATATGAAAGTGGTGTGTCAATGTGAGTTTTATAAATGAAAAGCCAGTGCACACCATGTCAGGTGACTAAGAGGTGCAGATTGAAAATTTATTTAAATATTTTCTTTAGAAATTAAGAAATTAAAATTTAGATAATATAGACATTTGATGGTAAAGTAGCTTATTGAAATTTTGAAGATAACTCTGTGAGAAAAGGTTGTGAAATGTGCACTTTGACCCTCCAAAGTCTATAGGGTTAACATAATCTCCCACTGTTTCACTTTATTGTTTTGTTTTTAATACAACCATTAAGAGACACAGTTGTCATAATTATTTTATTTTAGATTATTTAAAAAAATAAATGCTTGTTTGATTAAATGCACTGTATACATCTTAGAAAACAACTCTATTTTTGATATTTTCAAAGCTTCCTAAAACTGAAATATGCTGTATTTTAGAACCTTTATTTCTCAAAATGTAATACTGTAGTATTTGATAATTACTCATTTTATTCTTATATAGGTAGAAAATTGGGTCAGGCATGGCCTAGTGTTTAGCTTTGGCTGTGAGTTTGAGGGTTTCTGACTTACATCCACTTGTCACAAAAAACGTGTTCACTGATGCAGATAAATTAGAATTGTGGGTTACTGTGCTAAGCCTACACTTACATATAGTATAAACAGAAATTATTCTGTGTTCATCGAGTGCAGAAATCTTATTCCACTCTTCTCCAGCAGCAATTTAGTTTTTGGTAACATACAAGTCAGCCAGTATTAAATAAGCCCAACAAGTCTTGTTCATTTACAATATAGATTTTGTCTTGTGTTACCTAACTGTTTGGTTCACTTTTTGTTGTTGTCTGCCTTAGTTTATATTATTATTTCCAATACTTCTCCAAATCTGTTTTGTGGAGCTTAATATGCACTCATTGGCTTCAGTTTTACCTGTGTGAATACCACAAAGTAGGTTATTGAAGTTCAAATTTAGTGCCATGACCAAAGATTTGTTTACTTTGAGTGTGACACTTTGTTCTGTTTGACTCCTTGTAAAGATTTTTAACTGTGATCTTAGAAGGGCTTTTTCTGACACCATGTAAAACATACTGTGGAGTGAAATTGTTGTTTAGGTGATGACATAATCTGAATGTGTAGCAGTAGTAAGTATATATTCTTGTGCTGAAATCTGAGAGGTTGAAGGGCAGCTAGGAAAAACCTTGGCTGATACAGCTTCACTTTTACTGGTTATATCCTGTATGAAAGATTATAAAGTGGTAATTATAAATCATAATCACAACAACTAATTTGTATGTCCCAAGACAACTATGGTTTTCTCTATTGGAATATCTAAGTATACACAGACTAGTCCAAGTATAGGTCAAGGTTGTCTGTGACCAGCGAAAGAAGTAAGGTGTGAATGATGACCAGTTCTGATATGGTACCTTCTCTTCCCTCACATGTATAACTATTCTCATTCAGTGCATGCCACAAGCCTTGAGCTCCCTGATATCCTACAATCAACTTGGTTCACTCTATCTTATAAGTAAATCATCATCCAACAACCCTCCACTAATAGGAGTGCAGCACACTCTTCTGATGCATGTGACTCCCTGTAGTTGATTCCGCTGAGCTATCACTTCTCATTAGGCAATGGTCTAGTGCAGACTTTTTTCAATTGTGCTCTCTTCACATGTTTTTTTTTTCACATAGTAGTGATTTACTTTAGTTATTCATTTGTTACAGTTCTTTTTCTATAGTATTTTGCCACAATAAATTACCTTTGTTTATTAACTTTTTCTTCTAATTTTCAAATTCTTTACAGTTAATGATGAATTACAAAGTTTGTGTTATAACCATTATACAGGCTTCAGGTCAGGGGTCTCACCTGAGGATTTTGTGGCTATTAATTGTTGGGGATTGATTGTTATATGAGTCGAGCTTCTTCTCCCAACATTGTTTGGGTTCCTCCTAAATTTTCCAAACCTGGTCATGAAAAGAAGGATTTTGACAGCCTTTTTCCTACTAAAAATATGTCATGCCTTTCCAAATTTCTCCTGCAGAATCTGCCAGGCATAACTCAGCCTTTTTGGATATGATTTCTCAGGTTCCATTCGTCAGGAGGACTTTTCAGTCTTTTCTTATCCCTGCCCTGTTGTCTCCTGTACTGATATTCTTTCCCATATTTTGGAATCCCAACACCAGTTAGCATCTATCCATGGCTGTGCTAATCTTCTATCGCAGAGAGCTATCGAGCCTGTAAGCCAGCCTTCTCCAAGCTTTTTATTGTCCCCAAGAAAACCAGGGACTGACATCCTGTGATCGATCTGTCCCACTTCAAACAATTTTTGGATCTTCCCCATTTTACTATGAAGTCCTTTCTGACACTCTTGTTAGCTTTTTCTCTAGGACTGTGGATGACTAAGGTAGATATTTCAAATGCTTATCTCCATATTCCTATTTCTCATCAGTTCAGATGCTGTCTTCGGTTTGTCCACTATAGGGTCCACTATGGAGTCCTTTCTGACACTCTTGTTAGCTTTTTCTCTAGGACTGTGGATGACTAAGGTAGATATTTCAAATGCTTATCTCCATATTCCTATTTCTCATCAGTTCAGATGCTATCTTCGGTTTGTCCACTATAGGGTTGTGTGTCAGTTTCACGCCTTGCCTTTCAAGCTTGCTTCAACACCATATGTATTTTGTTGAGTGGTCAAAGCTTTGTTTGCTACTAACAGAAGCAACTTGTGTTGGTTTGATTCTCAAGTTTGAGAAGTCTTTCCTTTTATCTATGCAATATATTATCCACTTGGGTGTGTTTTTTAACACCAACCTCATTCAGGCCTAACCTTCTCCACTTCTTCTCCTTTTGATGGAGCTTTCAGTTCTCTATGCTCTTGTTGTTCCCTCTTCTTCTGCATGCAGTGTTCTATCACTTTAGGGGACTTGTGCTTCCATGGAAGTACTTATCTTTGGTGTTGGAACATGTGTTCTCTTCAGTGGATTCTGCACGACCAATGAAATCTTGCTCAGGATCTCTTGGACTCCCACATTGCCCTACCTCCTTCCCTTGCAGACAATCTGCATTTGTGGTTGAACAAGGAGAACATGATGAAAGGAGTACCATTTCTACACTTTGACTGGATTTGCATCTGTTCATAGTTGCCTCTTGTCAAGGTTGGGGGCATAGGTCAATTGGCAGGAAGCTCAGATCGAAAAGTCTTCAAATATCAACATCTTGGAGCTTCTGTCAGTACAGTGTACTTTGGGTTATTTTTTTCCTATGGTAAGAAATTTACTTGTTATGATCCATTCAGACAATTCCACCATTTTTGCCTATATCAATCACCAAAGGGGCACCCATTTCCTTTGTGGCCAAAATTTAAAAGTTCATTTATTTGGCCCACACATTGAAGATAAGTCTCGTTGCATATCATGTTTTGAGTGCTTTTAACCTCATGGTGGATTGTCTTTCCAGACCCGACCAAGTTTGTCCCACTGAGTGGTTTCTCAACCCTCAGGTTTTCAGGAAGCTATTCAGTTGGTGGTGTACTCCTTTTCTGGATGCTTTTGCCACTTTTCTCAAACCAAGTTCCCTCATTTTTGGTGTCCATTTCCTAATCCTCAGGCCCTTAGTGTGGATGCTTTCATTCAGGACTGGACCAACTGGTATATTTATGTTTACCCTCCCATCTAACTCCTTCCCAAGGTGATTTTGAACATCCTTGTCATTCTGTGTCAAGTCCTTCTAATTGCTTCTTACTGGCTGACACAACCTTAGTTTCCTTGTCTCATCCAGCTCTAAACTCCCCTTCTCCCATTGCCTCTTCCTCTCACTCCATCAACCTTAGTCACCCATCCTTCATTTATCAGGTCCCTGGCAAGGAGATCCAGATTGTCTAGGTATGCCACTTTCCTTTCAGCACAGACTATTCACCCTTCCTCTTTTTAGATTTATCAACATAAATGAAACATCTACCAATGGTCTTTGAGGTTGGGTTTTTTCCCTTCTCGGCCCGCTGTTCCTTATCTTATAGGTTTCCTCACCTGGTTGTTTGATCCTTTCCATAGCTGGTTATTGAACAGCCTTATCCAACACCTTCCATTTTTCCTGGTACCATTTGGTATTTTTCTCTCCTGCCAATTCTCTTTTACTGCATTCCTTCTGGATTCACAGAACTCCACATCAAGTAGTTCTTCCAGATCGAAATGTCAGTATTTCTCTTCACTGACTTACACTCCATGAGATATTTGCCAATGACATTTCACACACTTTGTTCCATTACACATTTGTTCTTCTTTATCCAGATTGATCTTTCCTACATAAAACTTCAGCATCTTATAAGGGACATTCTTCCTTTTTGCTGATTTCACTTCCACCCATTTCTCACCTTTATTCCCTGTTCAATCCAGATTTCTATGTCCTGTATATGCTTCCTATCTCTCAATTCTGCACTGTACGGCCAAGATGTATACCCATGGCCAATAACACACGCTGTTCAGATAGGGGTTCCACAAGATCGCTAGTAGGTTTTCCTTGCGATATATTTGCTTTATAAATATCCCTGTTCCAGACTGTACTAACCCATCAATTTACATGGGTAAAGCAGAATGGGATTGCCGCTCATCCCTGCCATCCATTTAATTGAATAAATCAGGGGTGGTCTGCTTTTCAATATAGGGTTTTTCATGCTCACCTATTGCACTGTCTCCAGTCTTGGTGTTCCTCCAGACACTCCACCATGTTCTTCTAGTGCAGTATGAGAGTCCTTTCCAGTTCCAAGCCAATGGGGTGGTGGACTATGGAGGATTCCTCCTGAATGTGTTCACTTCCATTCAGTAAAGAGTAGGGAAGTGGTGTAGATGGCATGCAATCCTTCATTCATGCACTCCGCCTTCATGCAATGGGTCCTGGAGGTTGGTGTGCCTAGCTTATGTGCAGTTCTATTCAGATAGTGAGGTAGCATATATTTTCTAGATGCAATCCTCTTCCATGCGGTGGGACCTGGAGGTTGGTGTTGCACTCCGACTTTTGTTGCACATATTTCACAAAAATACATTTCACCTCCATGTGGTGGTTCCTGGAGGTTGATGCTGTGCCCATCTTCTCTGCTGTTCAATCCAGAGGGTGAGTTTGCATATCTTTTACAGAAGTGAACCACTTCTGTGCTGTGGGACTCTGAGATTGATGTTGTGCTCCAGCTTTTGTGTGGTCCTATCTGGAGGATGATGTTGCATTGGAGTAGGTTCATCACATTGCAGTTCACCCCTCCTGTTGGGACCCTACCATGTCAGTTACCAGTGAGTGTTTTTGGATTAGAGCTGGACCAATCAGCATAAATCCTCATACACATGTGTTGGTTGTTTCCTTATTCTAACTCAATTTATTATTTTTGCCGCATGATCTACAGCTGTGTGTGGTGGGTCCTGGAGGTTGATGTTGCATGCACATGCACCCTGGCATTTGTGCAGTCTTATCTGGAGGATGAGGTTGTTTGATGTGAAGGTTCTCCCTCTTGCACTGCACTTCATAGAGCTTTCACTACATGAAGCTGCTGTTTCACAGCCTAATTGGGTTTGGTTTGATGTAACCTGACACATTGACACATCTCTTCATACAGTCATTTGGATGTTAGGTTCCTGAATGTATGGGTGGTTGTGGATCTGTGCACATGTGGCCACATTGACACATCTCTTCATACAGTCATTTGGATGTTAGGTTCCTGAATGTATGGGTGGTTGTGGATCTGTGCACATGTGGCCATTTCGTAGATTGGACTGAAAAGTACATATTTCCATTCTACTTAACTTTAGGTGAAGATGGTGTGGACTCTTGTCCTACCATGTTTTAGAAATTGTATTCCCAATGCCACTTGTTTTTGGACTGGAGTTAACAAGCTGTGCATGTCCATTTTAGCTTTCCCCACATTCCTGTCTGTCGATAGTCCTTCTACAGTCTTTCTTCACCAGCTTTTCTCTCCCTTTTGTTTGTGCTCCTCCCACTTTCTGCCCGTGCATGTGAGACCTATTTCCACACTTGGCATAGAGTATATCTGCTACAGAAGCAATGTGATCTTCCATGTGTATTCCTCTCTCAATGGGGGTTGCACTTCATGAGTGTTATTTGGATGCTTCTATCATCTCTACGTGGGAGTAATTAAGGTTTTAAAGTCAGGGGTGCTCAGAAACAGTTTTTTCTTTTTAGCCCCCCCCCCCACCCACCACCACCACCACACACACAAAATGAAGGTTGTAATCTTACTTGAGAGATATTATGAACTATGTGCCTGATATTATACATACCGATAGTGAGCTTTATGATTGATTATTTTGAAGCATGTAAGGCGACGAGTTTATAAATTACTATAAACTTAGGTGAGTAGAATACTATTTGGCTAAATGCTTGATTTTTTGTAGCATTCGGGAAAAGCCATGAATTTGGAGAATCGAAGGAAGAGGATAAAAGTATAGCTTATCTTGATTACAGCTTGAACTTGACATGTTGAAGATGGCAGCAGAATAGTGTGTAGAAATCAGGAGCACGTGGCATGCACATGTGATTGTTTACACACGTGATGGTAATGTCAAATGTTGAGGGCTGTTGATATCGGTGATATGAGCAGAGAGATGCAGACTACAGTACGTTCATTTCTGATAGAAACTGTGCTGAGAATGTTTGAACTAGTTTAATGTTTTAAAACATTAAGTTTATCAAACTTTGGATTTAATTTTAAGATTTTTGACATAGTTGAGATAAAAGAATTTGAACTGGTTTGAATTCAAATGAAATAACCTGAATTAAACTTCAGGAATTATAGATTAAAGATTTAGCATGTTAAGATGTGGTCCTTCCCAGGGCTTGGGATCTAAAGATCCTATAGCCAAAACTTTTGTTCTGGGGAAACCAGAGTGCCTAGAGGGAACCACTTTCAATGGACAGGTGCCAAAAAACATACTTGCCCAGTGCCCAAAACTGAAAGGGAAATATTTGGTTAATGCATATATACATCATATATAACCAGAAATAAATTAAAGTGACTTATGGCACAATATTGGTAATCATGTTTAAAGAGGATATATACCTTTCCCAAGAAGCTGGGGTGGTCATGATTTGGGAAAGGTTTTTTAGAATCATATTAGTTATACCATCTCTACCTGGCACTTTACATCTAATCTTCTTTAAGCTATGTGACATGTGAGTGATATGGGTCGTGTGCATAAGTTAAGGGGATGATTCATTTACTCTATTAATACCAGGAAACTAGGCATGAAAACATCTGGATTATTGGTTTTGTGATCATTTACATGATTAAAGTGTGACAAGTTGAATGGTGTGGGATTAGGTGTTACAAAAGTGTTTTCAAAGTATTGGGCAAATAATTCTGTTTGTTCATCTTTGGATGTAGCTATAATGTTATTATATTCTATTGTGGAAATACTACTCTTTGATTATTAGTGATTGATTTGAATTTTTTTACCAAAATAATGTGAGGTCTGGATGGGAATTATCTACGAATTCATAGAATTTTTCCCAGTTATCATCTTGTTGTTTATGAATGAGTTTCCTGTTGCTGTAATTTTTGTTATTAATTTAAGGTTTTAGTGCAGGATTGCGAGACCAGATGATTTCTTGTCTAAATTGTCTTCTGCTTATAATTAATTGGTGAAATTCATGTGTAAGTTTACACACATTTATGTCAGGGTTATGCTCTTTACTGGGTATGGTATCCTTAATTGTTCCAATTATTGTAGTGGTGATCTCGTTAGCATAATTACTTATTTCTTACTTGAGGCATTATGTCTGAGCTCTGATAAACATTTAGTAATGTTTTTGTTCAGAGCTATCCAATCTGATTATGATTAAATTAGTGATTGATGATGGGTAATATTCCTGTGATTTGGGTACATGGTAAAAGATACAAGGTTATGATCACCTCTGATGTTGTTTACTTTAGAATTACGGGTGTGGTTGACTAATGTACTGGGGACAATTGCTAGATCTGAAATGTCTTGAGATTCATCAAAATATGTGTGTGTGTCATGGCATTTGTGATGATTGTTACAAGACTGTTATCTTCAGAAAATTGTGTAATAATCTGCCATTTGCATTAGTGAAACGAAAATTAAAATCCATATGTTTACAGTTTAGGTCACCAATGATAATAGTATTAGGAAACTAGTTATATGTTTTTAAGATTGTTTGTATCAGGTTTATCTTTGGGTGAAACATATATGTTAACTAGTGTTATTGGCGATGAATTAGAAGGGTGATTTTGACATAAAATTGTTTCATTGTTAGTGGGTATATGTACCTGAAGAAATGTAACTTTAAGATCTTTTTGATACAACAAAGCTATCCTGCACCTACCATTACCTTGAGGTTTATAAAAAATTTTCTAACTGGGAATATTAATATTACAGTTCTCTTTAAGCAAAGTTTCATTAATACTAATGATATCTGCATTAATTAATGTACTTAACTGAAATAATTCCAATTTTTGTAAAACAGCCCACCCTGAATATTAATTTGTAATAGATATAATAGAGTAGCCATTATTAAGTAAAAAAAGAATCAATTGAGAAATGGAAGTAAAGGACTTACTCTTTGGAGTGACTGGATGGAGGTTCTGCTAGTTTCACTGGCACTTGGGTGGCTTTGGCAGTTTCTGAGTAAGACTTGTGCTGTGTGGTTGTTGCTTGAAGTTGGGACTCCTGGCTGGTTGAGGTGTTAACTGGTTTGGTAACTAGTGGATCACTGAATCATAGTTTTCTTTGGGTTGTTGGTGGCTGTTGTGGGTCGTTTTAAATGTTTATGGTCATACACTTGGAACAGCCATGGTAAGTAGCAGCATGAGGTCCGTTGCAGTTAGCGCATCTTCTCTGGTCTTGTTGGTTGGTGCAAGCTGCAAAAGGATGGGGGTTTCCACAGTGGACACAATGTATGGCAGCCACTCAGGCTGCCATTGTATGCCTGAAACGTTGGCACGTGAAGCACTGGATACTCTTGGGTCTATGATCTTTAGCTGCTTCAACTTGGTAATGAATAAAGAAGAGAGAGTATTACCTGCGGTGACAATTTTTTTGGCCTTCTTCATGTCGGTGATAGTGAACTTGACTAGGGGGGAGGTAGGAAGTCCAGTTTGGGCAGACTTGATACAGTCAATCTTGAAAGAGTTGATATCTTTGGCAGCAAGTTCTTTTACTTCCTAAATAGTAATGTTGAATGGCACATTATGGATGACTAGGTCCTTTCCAGGCAATCAATATCCAGCTACATGAATTAACAACTTGGCTTCCTCAAAGGCAGACATAGGCCAGGGCTTGAGGATGGTGGCATATTCCCTCAGATATTCCACTTTATGACAACACCTCCTCTTGGAAGGCACCACAGGTGAGTGAAGATTGTTGTTGGGAAGAGCTGACAAAATTTCTTGGCTATCTCAGGCTGGCAGGTGGTGTTTAGAATGTCTTCAATGATGGTGGCTGGTGGCACCTAGGGTGTGTTGACTGTAGTAGCAGGTTGGGCTGGAATAGATGAATTGACTAGCTGAGGTGGAACAGGAGATGCGGGCTTGGCAGGCTGGATCAAAATCAGGTCTTAACGGACTGCTGCATCTGTGGATTTCCTGGGTGAATTACTTGGCATTAGATCCTCATTGTCACTGGAAGAAGAAGAAAGCTCCACAGATTCCTGTTTGCTAAACGAACAACAATCCTGGGCCTCCATGAGCAACTGGTACTGGTTGGAAGTCAACAGTGGGTCTCCAGATGAGTGGGTGGCCATATTCTGGGTCTTCATTGAGATTGAATAAGTTCCAAGCTCCTGTAAATATACTACAAACAAAAATTTAGGAATTTCAGTAATAAAATGTTTTATTTGATCTAAATCTTGTTTTGGATGCTTTCAAAGGATACTTTTTTATATCCCTCGTACTGATCCCTTCTCCTATTCAATGTGGGATTTTAGCTATACATGTGAGAAAAGATAAGGTACCATATTAGAAGTTATTACTTTCCTACCCTGTAAATATATTTCTGAAAGGTACTTATAGTTCCCACCCTTCTGCCCACTCAAAAATCAGTGCTTCCTTTCTGTCTAATTTTGAAGTGATAGTTTGGTAGAATAAACTAGAGGGAGTCACATGCATCAGGAGGGTGTGTTGCACTTCCTATTGGTGGAGGATTGTCGCATGATGGGTTACATGTGAGATGCAGTGAACCATGTGGATCATGGGAGTACGTGGGAATTTAATGCTTGAGGCATGCAAAAAAATTTTTGCATAAAGAGGGCAGCACTGTACAAGAATAGCTATACATGTGAGAAGAGGTAAATACTTATCAAAATTATATTTTTAGTATAAGAAAATAATAATATTGCAAGAAATAATTGCAAAAACCAGTAGTTGGAGCAACTAGCATTTCATTGCAAACTTATAGACACTTAAGATGTTCAGGAGTCTTGCAGGCTAGAGTGGAACATTTATAATGCCCTGAGACCACATCTGCTGGTTAAGCTGGATACTGAATGCAATAATAATGCATATCCCTATATATTATGACACTTCTCTAGTAACATCATCTGTGGACATAGCATTATTTAGGATACATGTGTTTCATGCTTTTAAAAGAAGAGAGAATTCTCCATTAAGCACTGGCAGAACCTCAGGCACATAGCAGTAATTGGAACCTATTTGTGCCACTGTTTCACTATAGTGGTCTTTTTATTTATCCCATTGGTGTTTAAAGGGTTGGCAAAAGATTATCAGCATTCAATTGTCAAGAACATTTGTATTAGAAACAACTGGATGTCTGGGACACAATAATCATTACTCTCATGCAAAACTTATGTTGGAGATAGTTGTGGTTGAGGTAGTAACGTAATCTGCAGCTTTAGTAAATGTATGTTCATGTTCTCAATCCATGCTGAAGACTGATTTTACCCTGTGAAGGAATGCCTGACATTTAGGATTGAGTTTAAGGCTAAAAATCATTGACCTTATGAGAATTGGGCCACCTACACAATCAATCTAAGGAGATTGCACTGGAAGGTATTCCTATTAACTCTTTCAGCATGGGCTTAGTCGCTGGGACTGACCTTGTAACCATTTAGTGCTTGTTATAGTTTTCATACTATAACTTTTAAATTAGTAAGCATATGTTAATGAAATTTGGCAAATTATCAGTAAATATTACAATGCCTTTATAGGCAAAATATTATTTTTTTTATTAAGTGTTAAGGTTTGTAAAGCCTATCCAACATTCAAAGTAATTTTCTTTTAAGATTAAAAATACTTTAATGCGTCAGAAAATTTTAAAATTTCATGTGCAAAATCTTTATAACGTCCAGATAGTTCTCAAACGTTTCTTAAGAAAAAAACTATATTTTATCTGTTATTTTCAGTAATGAATCTCTTTACGGGCTCAGTAGATTTAATTAATCTCATAACCACCATAAAAAATTAGGAAATAAATAGAAATTATGTCTCTTTCATTCTAGAATGACAACAAACTATAACATGAAAACATAAATGTTTAGACTAAATAGCTTAAATCTTGTAACATTATACATTTTTATATATTTTTTATTTTTATTATAGTGACCTTTCAGCCATGCCTGGCTAACAATACAGAAGGTACAATGATGCAGCACACGTGCACTCATGTTACCATATCCAATAATATCAAATTGACCTTTAGTGTTTACAAAGTGACCTGTCTTGGCTGTGTTTTAGTAGACTAGTATTTTGTAAAATACAGTCACTATTCCATTATTATACATTATATATGTATATAGATTATTGCTATATAGAAATAAGTTCTTAAACTTATTTTTCTTAAAACATAGAACAATAAATAAAGAAGTAAAGCAAATAATTATCTCATAAAATTTTGCACATGGAGGATATGAAACGAAATATTTTGTTTTAGGTTTTATAGATACAGTTGAATAACCAAAAAATAATAAATTACTATATCAATACCATAGAATTCTACTATAATTTATGAAGCTTAGTATTTCAGTCTAAAAAAAATATGAAATTTGGGCATACTAAAGATACAATATACTATCTTGAAATCTTGATTAAAAAGAAAGAGATGGTGTCCTAAGTGTTTAAAATAGCTAAAAAAGCCACTGAGGGGATATTCTGAGCTTTCGATAGGTTATTCATGTCATATATAGAAGTAAGTGTATATAAGGGAGTGTTTCCAACATTGGAAAGAGGTGGGCAGGGTGCCACTCTATTTGATTCATTACATGAGCAATATCTTACCAAATAGAGAAGATAAGAGGTTCTTATTTTATATTTCAGCTTGTCAGTATTGGTAATTTGAATTCCTAATTCATACGGAAATATAGACTTAGTATTTTCACATCAGAAACATCTAATTTGAACCAGTGCTGCATTCAACATACCACATGACACACAAAAATCTATATTTAACTGTGTTTTTTATATTTACTTTTAAATTAAGAAATTGAGTAATGTATAATACTAAAATTTGAATTATATTCTATAGTTTGATACCAAACTTATTGACATAAATTCATGAAGTGGTAGTTCAATAAAATTTTGAATGTGAATCAACAAACACAATGACGGCCTTTTACCCATGACCCATCTGGAAAGGGTTACTGTTGATGAGATACTCATTGAAATATTTATATAGGGCTGCTGAGCAAACCCTGGTACCACTTAAGCTTCAGGGACATTTAATCTTAAATGGCTGTGACAAATAGGTCAATCACTTCAAACTAATTGCTGTAACAGAAGAAGAAATTGACAACAATAATGACTGCAGTAACTGGTTTGACATCAAAACAATCCCAAGGATATTGACAACCCCAAGACTCAACTAAACTGTCCACTCACAACTGTATTGCTGCTTGTGTTGCAAGCTGTTGCAGCTGTCGTAGTTCTTTATAGGACAACAGGGCTTCTTATGTCCAGTTACCATAGCAACTGATGTTTCATAGCTTCAAAAATGATAGGTTAAACCATACAGTTTCGTATTGACATTCTCTCACTTTTTAAAGCAGTGTTCCCATTGTATTATCCTCAAGTTGTTGAGACCATCTTTAAAAATAACTAGCTCTTTTTTACTCTTTCTAGTTGTCTGCTAACTAGGCCAATTTTGTGACTTTGCCAACTTCTTCAGTCATAGATGATGGGGACTTCAACCCCAGGAATATAGCCAATTTCTGTTTAATTACAGGTTATCTCCAGTGAGAATCTTCCATTAATCTGTTTGCCAAAATCTTGAACTGCACCTATGAACATCCATAACTACCTGGATTGTACATACCACCTGACTTCATGTTATATTTTATTGAAAGAGTGTCTATGGTAGATGTAATCCTCTGACAAGAATGCTTCATATTTGGTGTTTGTAATTTTGATCCTGTCAATTCTTCAAAACAAATTCAGTCCAATGCCTATCATTCTGCTCAAGCTCAGATACTTCCTTCAATAAATTTTGTTTTTGTAGTCTTGGTACATTATTTTCCATCAGAAAGTTCAGTATCCAGTGATCCAGTTACCTTTTATTGTGATTCATTTTGGTTTCCTCCTCCTTATTAACCCTTTAATATTATATAAGTTTTAAGTTCCTAATTCTACAAGACAATATTAAAAAACATCCTGAATTTCCCCTAGTGTGACACACTTGACATATTTTCTCTAGGCATCTTGTCTTCTTTATTCTATACTTCACCCCTTGAAAAAAAGTATGAGATTAAACATAACTTATTCTCTATAAAAGTGTCACTGCTCAAAAGAACCATAATTTTTATAGCCTTCAGTTTTGTTTGGTTACAGAGCTATAAATAGAAAATC
>NW_013667473.1:180583-183380 GCF_000517525.1 Limulus polyphemus
CCCTTCTGCCACACCTACCTATCACATCCTCTCTTTCAGGCTTTGTTAATAGATCTCTTTTATGTTTAATTATATATTACATATAACCAATAGTAAGTCAAGGTTTTCATCTATCAAATGACGTATTATATAACATTGTGTTCTGAAAAGATAAGCATCAATTTCACTCAGAGTACAAGCTTCATTCCCATGGGGAAGTTAACGACTATCTTGGATGAATTTGTATTTGCTCTTGTTGTATAGTTAGAAAGTCAGAAAAATTTTGAGAGTTCAGGGAAATTGTCAGCTTTTTCATGTTATTAGTCTATGTTATTTGGTGCATTATTTAATTAAATAAAAAATTATTTAATGCACTACTACCATTAGTATAAAATATGTAGGCATAAGTTTCATCGACAATCAACAGCAAGAAAAAAAAGATTGGGTAAGTAACTTATTTCTTGTTTTTCATATTTATTCTTTATTTATTATTATTAGAAAAGTAACTAAAATGTAAAAATAGGGATCTATTTAGGTTGGTTAAGATTAGATCAGGTAAAATAAATAATAATATTATAATAAAAATGTGTCACGAGTCTCGTATGTGAGCAGCACCTAAGTAATGTAATTCAATAGTGTAATGCAAGCTGCACGGGCCCCGAGTGATTTACAACATTATGCCGTGGATAGTAGTTAGACACAACTCAAAGGGCAATAAGAAATTAAATTTAATTATGAATAGATGTATACTGATACGAGCTTAAAGCTACTTAGGATAATGTTGTTTCATGTTACAATTTGAAGTTATTATAAAAAGAAATAAAGGGTAATTTAGATATTTTTTTTATGTTTATGAGGTCGGTCAAATTAACTGATCCCATTTTGAGTTAGGGTAGAGAAAATAACATATGAAATATAAAATTTTACTGAAAAAAAAGTTGGAAATGCATTTAGAAGGTTTTATGGATTACACAAAGGAGATTTGAGATTTTTGAGATGAGGAAAAGTATTTTTAACTTAACATTAAAATCTCTTTGCACATGGACTATTCAAAACAAATACTCAATATATTCATGGACAAATGTTGATTTTAGTGTATTTAAAAATATGATTTTTTGTATTTGAAAGACTTGTAATGTTAATTGAAAGACTGCCAAATTTTGTGAAGATATACACACTATATTGAAAGTTAGAAGTATTAAATTTATAAAGACACTAGCTGAGTTACCCGGCATTGCACAGTGAAAATTTAGATTTGAAATGTATAGATCAGTATTTTTTTAGTAAGTTATTCAGTAAGTAGACAAAAGCTGTGTTGCGAGAAATAAAAAAGCATTCAAAGCTTTATTTGAAATTAAATGGTGTTTCAGCTTGTCTTGTTCTTTGAGCCTGAAGTCGTACATCATGTTGCTCCTCTGTGTCTTGCTCTCTGTAAGTTATTTGTCTTAATTTTTGTGCTTGAAGTCTGGTTTGACGTTGTTCAGAAGTTTCTTGTTGTCTATATCCAGCTTGCCTTGATGATTCTGACTGAACTCTGGTTCGAGCTCAAGCTGAAAGGCAGGCTACTCAAAGACAGCAAGAAACTGTTGAACAGCACAAAGGAATGTTTTTGTTTATAATTAGGTGGAATACAAGGAATTACTGCATTCTCTCCTCGCTGGATGGGATGGTACGGGTTTTTCTCATGTTTAGTAGGTAATATAGCTTTTCCAAACACTGGAGTTTGGGTTTTGACAGCAAACATAACTAAAGCAAATAAAATTGCTAATGATAATTTCATTATTCTATATTACTTCTCCGTCTTTAAGATATAATATTGATATGTGTAGGCTTTGGAGTACTTGACTAAATCTTCGAAAAAGTTTTACTAACATAACGTTGCTAAGATACGTTTATAGCATAATCACTGTTGAAATTATCATTTAGCAACTTATTGTTCAACAATATTTAATAACTACCTTCGCAAAGAATATTCAGGTAACAATACTTATAAAGTTATACTTGTCATAAAACATAAGTATTAAGCCTATTATAATTTTTAAATGAGTGTTGTTCTGTAAGACGTGAAAAGAAAATAGAAAAGAAAAGATAAAATAAAATAAGATTGATACTAAAAATCAATATTTGACAGCATGATAAAATATTAATGAATGTATTTTGTGATATAACAAAATAATTATAACAACGTAAATAAAGCTGTCAATCTATATATATAAAAGAGGAGGTTTGTTTATTTGTTTATTTGGTTCGCTATAGGAAACCAAATAGTTGAACTTACAAATTTGAAAATAACTTCATAATAACCAGTTTTTTTACAATAAATTTAATGGTGCTATTTATTTTTTATTTGGTGTAGTATTTAATGACGAAATTGACAATTAATGATTATTGCGCCATCTTTTTTTTGTAATAAACATACAAACATAAGTTCGTTTTGCACATAGAAAGCGCACTCAAATCACCTTGCTGTCAAATTCAGTTTTCTGTAAATAGTGCTAAGTGGTTTCATAAGTGATTTAGTAACTTTGTGAATTGTAATTATTGTTTAGTGATACAGGTGATTATGCCACCCAAGAAACGCCCTTTCTATGCAAAATCTTCTGCTGCTTAAAGAATGCAAGCACAGAGAGCAGCTGCAACAGAAGAAGAACGCAATCAAAGACTTCAAGCACAAGTTGCATGATAGGCTGCTCAAATACAGAAAGAAACTTTGTAAAGTTAGACAATCACAGATGTTGTTAGCTACGTTTGGACATTTTTGGTCCCCTACAGATCCAATCGTACCGACAAAATCACCTGTATACTTTTGCACTCTAAG
>NW_013667473.1:184380-231133 GCF_000517525.1 Limulus polyphemus
AGCTTGTGCTTGAAGTCTTGGATTGCGTTTTTCTTCTGTTTCAGCTGCTCTTTGTGCTTGTATTCTTTTAGCTGCAGAAGACTTTCCATAGAAAGGGCGTTTCTTGGGTGGCATAATCACCTATATCACTAAACAATAATTTGCAATTCACAAAGTTACTAAATCACTTATGAAACCACTTAGCACTATTTAAAGAAAACTGTTTTTGGAGATACTGAATTGACAGCAAAGTGATGTGAGTGTCTCCCGTCATAACGCTTTTTTGTGCAAAACGTGCTTGTTTGTATGTTTATTACAAAAAAATGGCACAATAATCATTAATTGTTAATTTTGTCATTAAATATTACACCAAATACAAAATAAATAGACCATTAAATTTCTTGTAAAAAACTGGTTACCAAGCAGTTATTTTAAAATTTGTAAGTTCAACCGTTTAGTTTCCTATAGCGAACAAATAAACAAACTTCCTCTTTTATATATATATAGATTAAATGAGTACAAAGAGGTCATGGAGTCATTCAACATGACTGTGAGAGTTAATATACATATTTTGGCCTACAGTATTTTAGAAGTCTACCTTATTAGAATTTATATTTATAGAATTAAATGTACTTCAAATAGGCACTTACCTCTGAAATACATTCCCACCCATATCCCCAGAACCACAACTCGTATAACGTGTTATGATATGAAACTGCAAACAAAAAAATCTAGCATGTGACAGAGAAGCAGAGCTTATGCAGTTTCCCTGGTACTTGCTCACTAAGTTATGTGTAAGATGGGAGAGAGAACTTTTGATAGGATAATACATGTTATGCATTGCATGAAAGACATTTAGAACCAAAAGTCACATGATTTGATAAAGTGTTACAACAAATGAACAAGAAAAGACTTAAAGTATTTTGAATATTAGTACCTGTTTGAAGTCCCCTAGTGGCTCATCAGTAGCTTTTAGTTCTTCTCTTCACAATAAAAATTAGGCTTTTATATCAACAGTGAGCAGAGCACAGATAGTCCATGGGTTAACTTTGTACATAACAAACAAACAAAACCTGCTTGAAATTCATTTTAATTCTAAAATTGAAAAATGTAATAGGTTAAAGACACCAAGCATTAAAATTTGTTTGTTTTTATTTTGTTTGTATCATAAATTTTATATAGGTAATGTTAAGATGTGCTTGAATTTTTTCTGTTAAATTATAATTATTTTATTGTTATAAATGGTTATTTTGCAATAAAACGTTTGTTTAAAGTTATACAAATATGTTTTTGTGCAGTTAAACCTAATATGAATAAGAATTGTAAAACTTTCCAAATATTTTAATATCTTGATCTTCTTAGTTCTCAAGATTGACATCAAGTCACTTCCTAGTTCAGGTAAGCCATCATATATAAGTTTTTATCCATTTAAATGTATATCTTCTCCGAATCATATAAAACAATAAGAATAAAAAAAACATCTTTAATACAAATGTTACAGAATTTACTTAAATTCCATCATCAGCGTTAATATCTCATAAAAAAAAGTTAGTTCATGATATTCGAACTACAAAAACCAACATTATGATTGAGCAAGTTCCTGTATTCAGTCAGAAGTTTAAAAAAACAGATTTACATAGTAACAATGTAATGGAATGTTCAATAAAATGTGTGGCATACACATTTAATAAATAACATTGTTAAGAGAAACTATTATGGAAAAAGGTTTAAATATAAGTATAAACACTTACAATCTACAATTGATTGCATTAATGATACTATTATTAAGTGTTGTATGATAATTGAAAATAGAGAGTCTTTCTTTAATAAAAAGTTTGTAATCTATGGTTCCAAGGTTGAGAATATTAAAGTTTTCTAGAAGTATGGGGTGGATATTATTCTCACTGTGTAATTAGTTATAAGACTTGGGTGGATTACTTAACTTACATCCACTTCTTGCTGAAATTCCCATGTGCTTACATATTTGTAGGTGACATGTAGTTTTACCAATATTTTACAAATGCATATATATTTACAAATGCAAAGTATAACTTTTAATGTCATAGAAATTCACATTATATATATATCTATGTATGTATGTATAAAATATAAATATGGTTTGCTTTAATAATATGGGCTAAGTATTTGTGGCAGTAAAATCTAAAGATTAAATGGTGTCAGTTATTACTACTTTGAAATATTCTTTACTTTTACAATTAAGAAATTTTATTGATTTAACCTGTTTTGTTTCTTAATCAATTGATTTTTTAAATTATTTTTTTAATCTTTTTTAGTTTGAAATTGTCCTGATTATAAAACTGTTTTTTGTAGCATATGGATACTCATGTGGAAAGTTTGTAATTATCAAATTCTACAAAGGTAACAAGTATCACTTTGAATCTGAGATTTATTACAATGTGAAAAAGAACTGCTACTGTGATCAACTGAAAGTTGGTAAGTTTTGGTGGATGAATGTATAATCATATAAAATTTACAACTTATACTTTATCATAAAAATTTTTTATTGTAGCAGTATTTAATTACTCTTATATATGACAAAAAATAGCATAAGTACATTCTTGTTTGTAATGCTATATGAATTTTATTTTAATATAATGGCTGAATTCATATGTGGCAGTCCTTCTGACTAGACAAACGTTTTGGATATACATGACTGTTTCTGTTTAAGTTTATGTGAGAGTATAGACATAAGAAGATGATTTTGCCATAAATCTAAAACATGAGACTTTACCTATTAATAACAATCAATTGGAAGAACACAGACAATAAACTGTTATAATTCATGACTTCAAAATGAGGAACAGTTTCAATACATCAATATATTAAATCATCAAGAAATTAATGTCACATTTTGGAACACTTTCATTAACCACCCACAAAAAACGTACATCATGTATAATAGTTAAATGAGCCACCTAAACATCACGTTAGTGTAGCCTATATAATGTGTAAAGTTTAGTATACTCTAATCCCTTATAGTGATGGCACATGAGGAGACACACATTCTGCATGTAATGCTGTTTGAATACAAGAAGGGAAACAACACCTCTGTAGCCACAGAGAATATCAAATAAGTTTATAGAAATGTTTTCAACGTTCTTAAGTGTCAATGATAGTTCAGCAAATTTCATTCAGTGGACTTTAGCCTTAAAAACTGTGATGGTAGGGACTGACATGTTGTAATTGATATTGATGCTCTGAAGATGATTGTTGAGTCTAACTCAAGGCAACACACTCATGAAATGGCCCTGAAGTTGCATGTCTCTCATGAAACAATATGTAAACATCTAAGAAATATAGGAAAACACCTTAAAGAAGGTGTTTGGGTGCCTCACAAACTCTCCAATGATCATCGTTTCCATCTTCTGAACATTGCTTCATCTCTTAATGTGTGTGAACCATTTTTGGACAGAATTGTCACTGGTGATGAAAAATGGATTCTGTTTGCAAATATTAAATGCCAAAAACAATGGCTCAGTCCTAGACAAAAACCACTTCAGACCCAAAAACCTGGACTTCATCAGCAGAAAGAAAGTCATGCTTTGCATTTGGTGGGACATCAAAGGAGTAATTTATTTTGAACTCCTCAATCCACAGCAAACTGTCAATGCAGAGATCTATAGTCAGAAACTGGAATGTTTAAATCAAGCCCTTCATCAAAAACGCCCTTCACTCATCAATCAGAAAGCTGTTCTTTTTCTCCATGACAATGCATGTCCACATGTGGCACGTTTGATGCAACACAAGATTATGAAGTTGAGTGGGAAGTTCTCCTCCACCCACCATATTCTCCAGATATGGCACCATCAGATTATAGTCTTTTTCGTTTGCTGCAACACCATCTTAATGGGAAAACGTATGCAAATGTGGAAGGTGTTAAAGAGGATATCAACATGTTTTTTGCTTCAAAAGCAAGTGATTTCTTTAATCAAGGCATTAACAACCTGATTTTAAGATGGAAAAGCATCAGTGATAAGAATGAAGACTATTTCATTTAATAAATGTTTTGTTTTGATATACAAGTTGTTTGGGTTTTTCATCTTTAAAAAGAGCAACATGGATTTCTTGACAGCCTAATATATATATGTATATGATACTGAAACATTGGAAATAATATCTGTCATTAGAAAATGGAGGCAACATGAATTAAGATAACTATGTTGCTTATACCACCTCACATAATTCCCTTCTTGGGTTTACTGTCTTCAGAAACCCACTATAAAGTACATTATTTCTTGGCAGTGTTTCATGCAGACAACAGGACTTAACCTAAACTCTCATTTCTACATAACTTATTTCCCATGTTCTGAAGATGGACATCAAAACGTCTATACAGTTGAACCTAATGTAAATATGAATTATAAAACTTTTAAAATCAAAGTTAATTGCTAAGCACATTGTTATACACTCCCAAACAAATTGTCATCATTCTGTATGAGTATATTTCCAAAATTATTGTTACCTAAAATTTTGCCTCCAAGTGACTCTGTAGTAAGTCTGAAGGCTTACAACACTAAAAACCAGGTTTCAGTACCTGTGGTGGGCATGGAATAGGTAGCCCATTGTGTAGCTTTGTGTTTGATAATGAACAAAACCTAAACTTTTATCACTTGCTTAATAAAATTTAAAATTTTCTAATTCATATAATTTTCAGTGGAATTTTCTGCTTTGTTGACAGCACAATTCCAAATTTCCTTAACAATGGTAAAAATGAAAATAATCTTTATTACTGAATAAACAAAAAGAAAACACAGCATATGTACCTGTGCACACACACAAAAAAAACAATCACTTCTACTTGGCTGTGCTTAGTCCCACAGTTTTTTTTTCATAGACTTTCATCAAACTAAACATAATGATCTTACATGGAAGTAACAAATTGTTTTCACCATATATTGTGTATTTATTAGTATTTAGCCAATGTATGATAAATGAAATAAAAATAACATTACTTTATTTACCAAAGATACTGATGCAGTGTTGCAGACATCCTATGAGATAGTGTGGTTGGTCTAAACCAAAATTTACTATTGTGGAGTATGTATAGATGCAAGTCTGCAGTATGGTTTAGTATAACCTTACAAATATTAAACCCATCAAATCTGACTGTGGGTACTTAGAAATGCTGATTGATATAGTTAGATCTAGATAGACTGCAAGATTGTGAGTTCAGCCATAAAGAGTGTCTAGTAGCTATTTTTAAAGTGGAATATTCACAGATTGTATTGTAATAATAAAGTAGAGAATAATAATTTGTTTTGTCAATTATGTTCTATAGAATTTGTCATGATATAAAAGACTGTTTCGATCAGATATTATTGATTAATTTAGTTTTGTTAGTAAATGTTTTATTATTGTGTAGTCTTTATTATAATAACAGTTAAAAGCAGATGATTGTAGGAATTTTGTTAATAATTCCTTGATTTTGAGAATATTGAACGTCATGTGCAATATATTGACATCGAGAATAGGTAATGATTAGGTAATGAAGATATAAATAATGTAATACAAGCAGGAAGCAGCAGACAGACAGATAACAACAGACAGAAGCAGCCAGATAATAACAAAAGAGAATAAAGTTAGTGTGAAGTTAACTACCGTAGAAGTGATAGGCCTGACGATTGACAAAGGCCTAATGTTTAATATGTTAGAGTGAAACTAACAGTAGAAAAGAAGATAAGAAAAATAATTTTATTCCATCAAAGTGTGGTTCTAAAGTAATTGAATCAGCCTGACTGCACTTTGACAAAAGGAACAGAGGATCTTCAGAAGAAAGAAGACCAAATGATTATGGTAACTTGCGCCACGATTGTAAGTGAATCGCAGAGAATACTAGTGCAGTAGAAATAGAGAACATAGTTTGACTTGTCAACTGCAATTCTAAAGTAATTGAATAGACCTAAGTGGATATTTGACAAGAAAGAGAGAACTACATGTATGGTATTTATAATATATCCATAATATCTATAGTGTTGAAGAATTTATTGTACATATGGTAACTTGTTCTGAATATGTATATTATTTTCAAAACAAGTGAAGTGTGTGCTGTTTATTCATCATTGAATTTGTCACTAACAAGTCACAGACACCCATTGGAGAAGAATCAACAACAACATAGTATATGTTTATACTATTAGGAAATATAACTAAAAGCCTTTCTATTTGACAGTTGGAAAAAGGAAAGTGATATATATATATATATATATTTTAATTCTGACAGAATTAAACCAGCCTGTGTGAACTTTGATGAAAAAGAGACAATTATTTACAGTTCTGGATACAACTGTGATAATTAATAGTTATAGTAGTGATTTTAAAGTGAAATTATCACAGACTGTCTTGTAATAACAGAGCAGGAAGAAAATTTGTCTTGTCAAACTGTGTTCTCAAGAGCTAAACCAGTCTGTGTGGACTTTGACAAAAAGAGAGACAATTATTTAAAGCTCTGGATACAACTGTAATAACCAACAGTATAATGAACATTTATATATATATACGTTGGACTTATTTTAATATGTTATATTAAAACAAGTAGACTGTTTGCTTGTTTATTCATAGTTGAAAGTTATTGCCAACTATTCACAGACACCTATTGTAAAGATTCTGGCCTTACAAAACCTGAAACAGTGCAAAACCAAGGAAAATGCTGACTGCTTCCTTTGTCACAGGTAAAGGCCAGTCTCTCACCCAGCTATCTTATCTTGGTCCATTCAGACTAGACTGAGGAATTCTACCTTCTTTTATTTGAACAAACACTTCACTAGTTTAAATTACAAACTTACCTTTCATATGCACTGGAATACCATGTTCAGGTTCTCAGATGTGGGCTCAAAACTACAATCAAACATTAAAACATTTTCAACACACAACAGCAATTTTTTCCATTGCAATTCTTTGACTGTAAGCTCCATCAGCTACTCAGAACTAGCTAGTGCATTACACAAGCCAAATGGCACGAAGTTGAATTTGCACAGACCATCTCTTGTTTTTAAAGCAAGCTTAGTCCTGCTTTTATTGCCCAGCTCCATGTGCCAGTATCTGGAAAGAAGATCCAAGGTGTTGAAGCAACAAGAACCTTTGCATGTTTTCAGACATGCATCTTTTTGCAGCAGAGGGAGGGCATCAATGCATGTAGCAATGAGCATTATATCCAGGAGAGTGAGGATGTCCCTCACTCACAGATGCTGTTGCACATGCTCCTTAGAAAGTTCCTTGATGAACCTATCAACCAAGATGTTTTCCTGATCTGTGAAGACTATTGGCAGATATGTCTTCGAATGCAATTAGCAAAGCTTGTTTATATAGGCAGCCAGTTCTTTGATGCCAGTCCTTTTCTGAACCTTTAACTCAGCCCAATGGATCACCTGATTCTCCATTTGTTCAAATTAGCAATGCAGATCATACACAGCAGTTTCCTAGTCATCTTGCTACTCCTCTTCCAAATGTTGAACAATTTCAAGCTCCAGACCATCTAAGCTCAGGGCCAGGCATTATATAGCTTGTTCATGAGACTATTTCAGAAACTGATTCAGATCCTTTCTTGCTGTCTTCATAAACATTAGTGGTATTATCTATATGGTTTCATTTACAGGGCCCTGTGAACCAGGCCAAAGCCTGTCTTTTTCTCTCTCATAATCCTGACAGTCGCCATGAGAAAATGCCACCGATGTTCTCAGTAGATGGAAACCATTCACAAGGGATCTGACACTGTATTGGGAGGTTGATCCCAAGCCAATGTCTACAAGCCAATGAGCTAGTTGAGTTGGTTTGTTGTACAACCCTGCAAGTCCCAGGTGTCATGAAATATTGCTTATGTTGCATGTAATCTTTTCATCCTGAAAGGTGCCTTGCTCCATAGATTACAGTTTTCATCCATGGGTGCCTGTTACCTCACTTTACAGGAAGACAACTCTGATTGGTGGAAATTGTCCATCAGTGCACATCCAGCTTCTGTCCACTAGTTGCCTGTGGTCTTGACCAGAGCCTCACTGCTGTGCTCCGACTGAAGACAGCCTGTGAGTTCACTAGAGACCTTTCCCAAATACCAGCACATTTCAACAAACTTTAGTCATCTGTACTTCTTTTTTGCTGAGGTTGCTTCTTAGGAATATTGTCTGCTTGAGTAGTCTGGATGCATCAGATGTGGGCTATTCTCCTTGAATCAGCAGTTCCCAGCTGATTCATGTCATGGATGTTTGCAACATCAGTAAAAGTCCTGTTTCCAAGATAGGAATTCTCCCATACCATCATCTTTCTTTGAACATAAATGTCCCTTTTGTTCTTGAGTCTAGAATAAGGCTATTCTTTAAGTAAAAGGGTTCCTTTAAACTCAAAGAGTGCAAATTATCATTTCAGAAACAATGCATTAAATCATGATAGTAGAACACTAGAAACTTTGCTTCCTACCTACTTGTAATATTTTGAGATAAAACTACTGATTTCATGAGAAGTATGAGATACATAGATCCACAAATAACTGTAAATTCATTCAGGAAATAAGGACATTGATTCTGATCAAGTAACTTAATTGTATATTCCTAGTTTGTTTAAAATAATGAAACTGGACAAAATTACAAAAAATGAAAACAATCTTTATCATTGAACAAACAAAAAAGAAAGAAGATGCAGCATATGTACTTGAGCATTTGAAAAGACAGTCAATATACAAACTCTGTATTCTTTCTCTCGGGATAAACTTCAAACTAAGCATGATAATCTTAATATATTAACTCATCGCTTTGTAATCTCCTGTATAACTGAATAATAAAAACATGTTAGAATTCAACAAGTAAATTTATTTTCTTACTCAATAGTACCACCTTGTGACCTTTGTTGTCATCTGTTACTTTTAGTTGGTGTCATACTCTGCCAGCCTTTTAACCTAAGTGCTATGTACTACTGCAATATTCTCTTGGGCAGAATAGACATTACCAACTATAGAGAACAAAGCAACTAGAACAAGGTAGTCTTAATTACTTCTAGACCATGTGTGGCTGCCATTACAGCACAGAAACTAAATAAACAAAAAATTTTAAAAACTTCTGTCTCACTGAAACAGGTAGAAAAAAATGTATATCACACTTCTCCTGGCAATTAAATTTAACTGTAAAACCAATCATCTTCAAACTTGCAACGTGGTCATAGACCATGTTAACTTTACTCTTTTTTTATGAACAATCACATTTTGCATGGACAGTGGATTACTTTTAAATACCATAGAAAACAATATTGGAATACAAAATGAAATATACTACAAAATTCATTATTAAGATAAGATATAAATCCTTTAACTGATTCTACTGAAACAAAATGACATATTGTGTAATAAATTCAATATGAAATGATACCTAACATAAAAGAATGACATATTTTAAAACTTCAATATCAGCTAGTAACCTGCTATGGCAAACTAAGGAGCAAGACCTGAATTACTACTATTACTTCATTATTTAGTTGGTTCTACATAAAGCTCTGCAACAGGACAACATTCCCATGTAAATGCTTACAAGAAATCATGGATGACTTTTAATTCCACACGTTAACAATTCAAAGATAGATTGTATTACAGTTACAAAAAAACGAATGAGTTAAAAAAAATTCAGTTCTAAATAGAGGTTAATGGCCAATCATAAAAGTAGAAACACAATCACCAATACATGACAATAGTATTAGCTAGAAAACATAATTCTCCTTATCTTAAACTATATTGACTGTTATATTAGTACAAAATTCAATAAATATATAAGTAGTAATTATTCATAATTGGGACAACACTTAATAGCCACCTAAGTCTAATTATTTCATAATAAAGAAAACGGCAGTCAACTAATTTAATTAACGTAAAACTCTAAATTAATAATTAAGACTATGACTTAGTTAAGCACTCACATGTGTTATTTAAAAACAGTAATTCTATCTGATGCATTAAGTGATAACTATATTATTGCCTTACCAAATTTTTCATCAACATTCTCTTTTTAACATTAAATATTGCTTTAAATATTCATCTCATTTTGATGTTTATACACAGTTTACTACTATTATGTGGTAATTTACTAAAGTCTATCATTATGCTATGATAATACATATTTATAAAACAACAGCTGTTGTGTAAATAACAAAAGAGGCTTGTTTTTAAAAGTTTTGTATAAAGTAAAGCTACACCTATCAGGTAACATTTTATACAATAAAAAAACTGGTCATTGAACAGCTAATGTTTACTATTGACAGAATAGGTTAATAAAGTTTAGAAAAGTAATGCTCATTATTAATATGACATAGTGTTTTTCTAAGTAATGTGATGTAATACATTTACTTTACAATCTCAGATTTATTTAAATTATCATTTAATAATACATTTCTTTCAGGCCTTTTTATCTTACTGAGTGTGAGTGACCATTGGAGTAAAGTTAGCTACAAATATGGTGCTGTGAAGTTGACGGACTTAGTCCATCTTGTTAATTATAACTCAAGAAATGAAGAAGCAATTGAAAATAAACTAAAATATGGTGAACCTTGCGTACCATCGGTTCCATCCACAGATTGCCCTTCAATTCCTTATTCGTGTCTCAACTGCCATTATGACATAGGCTATAAACTGAAGGGAACCATTTGTGCATTTGATTTCAGTAAGTTCAGAGATCATAAAATGTTTTGTGGGTGTATTTTATATAATACTTTATATATGTAGCTAAGGATCGAAGGATTAAGTAGAGCTGTTTAAAAATAGTTTGTAGTTATTTATAGAGCATACACTGTATCATGAGCCAAGATATATTGTAAATTTCACAATTTTGCATTTTCAATTTTTTCAATAAATATATCAGTTTTTTTTAATCCTTTGAAAAATGTATTCGTAGTTAGCAGCAGATTTGATACTGATATTAAAGAAAACTTAATATTATGCAGTATTTTACAAATATGCTCAATACTATGGGTTTAAATATTATGAAATGAAAATTAGTATGAATAGAGAGTTTAAAGTGGTTTGTACTAACATGCCTTTTCTATTTCTAAAAATATTTTTTATTATATCAAAATAATTTTTTTTCTGCTGGACATTTAAGGTCCACCACTGCATACCCAATCTCTCTTACTTCTGTGGGCACCCATCTGGGCACTATTTTTGAATGAACCATTATTTGTACATAGTATTTGTATACAGTACATTAACCATGTACTATATAGAATTTCAGACAAGTGAGTGACAGCAGGCCAGTAGCCTATTAGAATGGGCTGCAATTCATGGGGTGGGTCTACACTGGCCAATAGAGACAGAAAGAGGATATTTTTATGATCTATTGGCTAGAAATATACCCTCTCTCTGTCATCTTGCCACCATCCCTCAAGGATTTATGCTGATTAGTTCTATTTATAATTTATAACTGGTAACTAGGCATCTCCATGTTGTTTCTACCCTCTAGTAATAGAATGTGATGTTTTCTCTGTGTTGTACTGTTTGGTACAATTTGTAGATCTTAAGTTGTTTTGGCCATTGGTTCCATATCCACACAATCAATCTTCAGGTAGTTAACGCCAAGACTGATCTTACCAATAGATTAATCCTTTTCTCAGAATGAAGCTTCACCATATTTTATAATTAAGTTGAGCTTAATATATTTTTATGATAATTCTGTACTTATAATTAACTCACAGTAACTCTAATGTAATTAAAACTAAGCACTAGGGCTATAATCAACACAGAGCTAAGCCTATAAATAAACACATTATATGTTATGGTTAGGAAAATAAAATGCATACTGACATTATACTTGAAACTAAAACAAGATAATTTGTATTAAACCTACACATTTAGTAACTCAGCACTGTATATAAACACATGGCAGATGCATTTATATCATAATTGAGCAGTTGGTAGTAATTAAATCTATATCTAATCATATGGTAAACAATAGCTATTAATAAAGCTAAAAATAAACACAAAATCCCTCCAACATGTTATAGACCATACAGAAAATTGATTAAATAAATTATGATTAACTCTGTAGAGGAGCTCAGCACTATCTGAAGCACAGGCTTTTCTCCCTCAGTAATGGAGTTTCATCACAATATGTATGCAGTTCAAATAGTTTGTTATTATCCCTAATAGTGAACCACTGATTCCAGGAAGGCAAGCAGCAACTACTTATGTGCTTCTGTAGTATGTAATTACACTGTTGGAGATAAATCACCTTAAAAATAACTTTCATTTTATTTTCTAGGAGACATTTTGGGCAAGTGCTCCTTTTTAAGCCAGAAACAAGCTTGAAAAGAGCACTTGTTTGAAACAATGCTGAGGATATAAAAAGTAAAAAGTTTTTTAAAGTGATTTATCTCTAACAGTAATTTCTTTCGTCAGCGGGTGTCCTGCTTCCTCCTCCAATGTCTGTAATTACACATTTTCACAGACGTGTACCTTCAGAGCTTGGGGACATGGGTCAATCTACAGGAGGCTTTGGGACATTGGTTTATGGCCAATAGGTCTTTTCATATCAACATCCTGGAGCTTCTTGCTGTACATTGTGCATTGGTTCATATTCCCCATCTGGCCAGAAATCATCTGTTAAAGATCCATTCCAACAATTATACAGTGGTTGTTTATCTCAATCACCATGGTGGAACCTGTTCTAGATCCCTTTGTTTTGATACTTTGGACCTTCTTTTTTGGGCCCACATGCTCAATATTCATATCATTGCATGCAATGTCCTGGGTGCTTTCAATCTTGTTGTAGATTGGCTTTTTTGTCCAGACAAAGTTTATCAGATAGAATGGTCTCTTGATCCTCTCATTTTCCAGTGGCTTTGTCTTCAGTGAGATACTCCTCATTTGGATGCATTTGCCACACAGCACAACTCCAAATTGTCTCTGTTATGGTCTCTGGTCTCTCATCCTCTTGTTCTGGCTGTCAATGCTTTCAGTCAGGATTGGACCAACAAATACCTATATGTCTATCCTCCCATTCGACTTCTTCACAGGATGATTTCAATCATCCATGCCACTCCATGTCAGGTCCTTCTGATTGCTCCTTACTGGCTGGCTCAACCATGGTTCCTGCAGCTACTTTAGCTCCAAACTTCGTTACCTCTTCTTCTTCCTCTGTACTTTCTTTGTCAACTTCTGTCACCGGTATTTTATCCAACCCTTCCTGTCACCAGTATTTTATCCAACCCTTCCTGTCCTCTGTCTTCATGCCTGGTTTTTGTCCAGTCCCTGGTGAGGAGATCTGGCTTATTCCAGAGGTAGCTTCTTTTCTAGCTAGTTCCATTCAGTCTTCTACCAGGGAGGTTTATCGACATAAATGGAATGTTTTTTTGCCATTGATTTTTGGGTCAAGGGTTTTCAACTGATCGACCCTCTGTTCCTCATATTGCAGATTTCCTAACTTTGCTTTTTGATCTAGGGTCTTCTTGTGTCCTTGATCTCAGGTTATTAGGTGGCTTTGTCCCTTATATTTTGTTTTCTTGATACAATAGAATGTTTACCTCTCCTGCTCTTTCTCTTTTGATGCATTCATTCCATATTCATCATCCACCTTGGCAAGCTGTCCTTCTGGACTGGGATGTTAATGTGGTCCTTCACTGTGTCACTTTGCCTCCATTCAAACCTCTCTCCACATTCTCTTTGCTCCACCTTTCCCTTAAGACTTATTTCCTTGTCCTCTTAGCCTGTGGACATTGGAGGTCAGACTTATTTGGCATCATGTTTTACATATTATTTATCATTCCAAGTATCTTCTTCTTTATCCAGATCTTTCTTTCCTCCCTAAAATGTCAGCGGCTCGAGAGATTAACTCCTCCTTTTCACTGATTTCCCTTTCTTCTATCTCCCACCTTTATCGTCAATCTGATCTGAATATACTTCTTTGTGCTGCATATGCTCTTTGTTGTTATATTGCCTGCATGGCTTCCTTCTGTGGTGCACTTCCCCGCCTCTTTATTCCTTGGCAGACATCCTCTGTTCATGATCTTTCTTCTTCCATCCTCGCAATTGTGTATGTGTTTTAATTGGATTATTCTTCTTTATTGTCTTCCTCCCATACTTTGTTCTGGGTGTCTTCTCAACAAATATGACACTTTACGTTTTTCTTGGTATCCCATCTTCATTTGTCCCTTAAAGGAAATTCTTCAATCAGACATTTGTCTCTCACTACTTGCATTGAATTGTGGTATCTTCATCTTCGGGTTATCGTCTTCTGCCTGTAGCCATTCTTCAAACTTCAGTGCAACTTTGACTGGGTAAGTTATCTTTTATTACTCTTTTTTTTCCTATTCAGGGGCCTTTTTTCTCTTTTTTTGTTGCTACTCATTATCTGCATCATGCTCTGTGGTGAGTGGTGCCTGACCAGGAATTATTTTACTCTCCCAACACGGGCTCGGTCAATTTGACTGACCATGTGACCTCTTTGTACTCCATTAGAGTCTAAATAGATTTAATACTTCTAATTCTCAATATAGTGTATATATATCTTCACAAAATTTTGCAGTCTTTCAGTTAACATTACAAGTCTTTCATATATAAAAAATCACATTTTTTAGTGAAGTATTTTTAATAAAATAAAGATTTATCCATGAACATATTGAGTACTTGTTTTGAATAGTCTTTGTGCAAAGTAATTTTCAAGTCAAAATTAAAAACACTTTTCCTCATCTCAAAAATCTCAAATTTCCTTTGTGTAATCCCTAAAATGCATTTCAAACGTTTTTTTCAGTAATACTTTATAGTTTATCTGTTATTTTCTCTACCCTATCTCAAAATGGGATTAGTCAATTTGATCAACCTCATAACAACCAAAAAAACAATCGAAATAAACCTAAATTACCCATTTTTTTTTCTTTCTAGAATGACTTCAAATTGTAACATAAAATTGCATTCATTTATCCTAAGTAGCTCTAGGTACGTAACATTATACATCTATTTATAATTAAATTTTATTGTTTTATTGCCCTTTGAACCATGTCTGACTACTATCTGTGCCATTATAAATCACTCGGGGGAACGTGCAGCTCATGTTATGCTAACAAATTACATTACCCACGAGCTGCTCATATGCATGCCTCGGGAACCATTTTAATTGTATTATTACTATTACTTATTTTACTTAATCTCATCTTAAATAACTTAAAAAGATCTGTAATTTTAGATTTTAGTTACTTTTATAATTATAAATATGAAATATGAAAAACAAAAAAATAAAGTACTTACCAAATCTTTTTTTTTCTTGCCCTCCATTGTCGAGGATAGTTAAGCCTGATTTTTTATAGTAATTATAGTTATGCACTTAATAATTTTTATTTAATTAAATAAGGCACCAAAGAATATAGACTAATAACATGCAAAAATAGACAAATTCCCCTAACTCTCAAAATTTTTATGGCTTTTTAACTGTGTGACAAGAGCTGGTACAATTTCAACGAAGCTAGTTGTTAACTTTTCCATGGGAATGAATCTTGTACTGTGAGTGAACTTAACGATATTCTTTTCAGAACACAATGTTGTACAATACATCATTTGATAGATGAAAACCTTCACTTTCTATTGATTATAGGTAATATATAATAAAACATAAGAGAGAACTATCAATGAATTGTTTAAGAGAGGATGTAACAGGTGGGTGTGGCAGGAGGGGGTCTGATTTTTTTTTTTGATAGCTGTGTAACCAAACAATATTGAAGGCTATAAGAAGTATGGTTTGTTTGAGCGGTAACTATTTTATAGAGAGTATTCTATGCTGAAATTCATACTTTTTCGAGGGGTGGTTGATAAAATAGGGATGATGACATGCTAATAGAAAATGTGTCATGTGGGTCACACTAGTGGAAATTCAGGATTTTTTAAATTATGCCTTGAAGAATTAAGAACTTAAAATTTGTATATTATTAAAATATGGATTATTAGCTACCAGTTTATGGTATTTCAATTGGTATAACATAAACAAAAAGTAGTTTAATGAAATTTTGAATGTAAGACACTAAAACCTTGTGTCATGTGCAGTAAAGGATACCTGGGGTGATAGGGTTAATCACTCAATCCCGCACTGTAAGACCATGTCAATTTTTAAATTATGGTTCCATGTAATGCACACTGCGTAGATAGGGATTCCCACAAAATCATTTGTAGATTTATTCTTGTGATATATTTGCTTCTAAAAATCTCCTCGTCCTGGACCGTACTCATCCATAGACTACATGGGTATAGCAGAAGGGGATAGCTGCCCTTCCCTTTCATGCCTTGTATTGAATAAATCGATATGGTATGCTTTTCAAAATAGGGTTTTGTGGTCACCCATTGCACTGTCTGCGGTGTTGTTATTCCTCCAGACTCTCCACTGTGCTTTTTCCCCCACAGATTGTGAATCGAACATCCTGAACACTGGGCCATGCCAGGCCTTGTAAAAAGATATATTCAATGAGTGAAAGACAACTTCAGATATTTAAACATTGAGACATGGTCTGTTTTTACTTTGAAACATAACTTTCATGAAGGTAGAGTTAAGATATTCATATATTTTATGATTAATTGTTCATTGTTTCATTTTCATATATGATTATTTTATAATAAAACATTTTTTTTAAGTTATAGAAAAGTATTTCTTCCCAATTGAACCAAACATAAATATGAATTATAACTTCTCAAATCTTTTGATATATTGATCTTTTTAGTTCTCAAGATTGACATCAAGACACTTCCCTATTCAGGTAAATCAACACATGTAATTTTGATATCTGTATAAATATCTATCCTTTTTCTGAGTCATCTGAAACAATAAGAATAAATTTCATATAATCATACCATCACATATTTTACAAATGTATATATAACAAAATATAACTTTAAGTATTATACAAATTCAAATGGTTTGCTTTAATAATGTGGGCTAAGTATTTGTGTCAATAAAACCTAAAGATTAACTGATGTTGCTTATTACTACCTTGAAATATTTTTTTACTTTTACAATAAATAACTTTTATTTATTTAACCTGTATTGTTTCTTAATTGATTACTTTTTTAGTATAACTGTTTTATCTTTTCATAGCTTGATCATAAAATTGTTTTTTTCTAGGATATGTATATTCTTGTGGGAAATTTGCTATTGTCAAATTCTACAAAGGTAACAAATATGAATTTGCATCTGACATCAGCTACAGTGTGAAAAAGAACTGTAGTTGTGACCAACTAAAAGCTGGTAAGTTTTGGGTGATGAGTGTTTAAACATATATGTACACTTATACTTTATGAGAAAAACTTGTTTTTGAACTAGTGTTTAAAACACCTTCATATTACATATTTGTTTTTATATTAAAGAAATAATATTATATGGGTATATTAATTTTTTGCAATGCTTAATAAATTATATTTTGAGAACATATCAATTAATCTTTTAACCTTACATAAGGTACTTTATCATTATGGGTATTTCTTATATTTTCTGTTTGTCTTCCATCAATAAAGAATAACTTGATATAAATGATTGAAGTGGATCACTGTTTAGGACCCATTTTAGTGAAGATTTTCATGTTTGTACATACCTCCCAATAAGTCAATGTTTTCATAATATTTATACTTTCAGTACTTCTAAAATCCATTGCAAATTAGTTTATTGTTTAGATGTTTCTCAATAAACATTCACTTTAGAAAAAATGAGTCTGATAATTTGTGTAATTTTCATTTATACAGTGAAATTTATAATTTTTTACTGTAAAGAAACTGTAAAATTCTGTGGCTAGATTTAACATCCATATTTTATTCAACTTAAACATTTGCACAGTATGAAATAAAACATGTTAGACATGTTATGTAATAAAACCTGTATGATGATAATTCAGTCAATAAACATAATTTCCTCTATATGGTAATGTGAGGTAATACTTCTTTGGTATGATATCTAAATGCATTATTCTTTCAGGCATTTACTGAACAAAATAGCTTAGTTAAGTTTTCATTCATATTTTCTGTATCCTATGGTTTTTTTATGGTACGTATTCCTTCAAGAAATATTATAACAACACAGTAATGATGACTCATTGAGGATTACAACATCATCTTTAAAATCGAAAAAATTATAATAAATAAATAGCACACAATGTTAAAATAGAAACACAATTAAAAATATTTTTTAATTCAGGCCAGTCCATGGCCTATAAAATGTTGATTATACATATTTTGACATTACCACATCATCATCCGGAGTCACATGTACAGTCAGCATTTTAGAGGCCACAGATTGGCCTGAATTTAAAAAAAAAAAATAAATTATGTATCTATTTTAGCATTGTGGGTTATTTGTATATTATTTTACATTGTGCACGAGTGCCAAGAAAATATTATTGTTGAAAAAGTTATATTGGAAGAATCACACTTTTAATCCTCTATACATTTTACTGCATTGTGTAGTTAGTAATTCAGAGTTTTCGGAAAAGATAGTAAAATGAATAATGAACTAAATCAAAATAGGCTTTTTAGTTATCTTCTTATACAAACTTATAGGATGTGTCACAGAACACCAAAAGACTTAGCTTAGATCACTGTTTATGGTCCTAGTATAAGAGCAAGATCCTAACATGTAGTTCTGACTGTAGAAGTTACCTATCTTCTTGAACTAAGGTGAAAATATATCTAAATTGATTCTAAAAACAATTACCAAGAGAAGTTACAAGAAAAGCTGGAATATTATCATTATGATGATATAGCATGTCTCATAGTTTATGCTTTAAAAGTAAAAATAAAAACTGTTCTCACCAAAATCTGGTTACAAAAATCCTGAGAGTAGTCAAATTTTGTAACTAGGCAATAAGAATTTTTTGCATCAGGTAATTAAGGGCAGGTCCTTACTAGTTGAGCTAAGGAGAAAAAAGTAAATGATTATTAATGCCACATAAATTAGGAAGTTCAACCAATCATGTAAAGCACTGCAACATGGTCAAATTCCTACATAAATGCCAATGAGAAACCAAGTATGATTTTAAACTACACATACCAACAAGTTCAAAACCATTCCCTTTTATATAAAGCCTAATGGTCAACACTGAAAATAGAAACAACATTTTGACTAATACATTATATGAGCAGAAAAATTTAATCACTAAAAGTTAATTAGTCACAATAGAAACACCAATCAATAGCCACCTAAGGCTAATCTCTTCTTAATTATGAAAATAATTAATTACCAAACTCAATCATCATAAAAACTCCTAGCTTAATAAGTAAGCCTACAACTTAGATAAGCCATCATGTGTTTAGTTTAAATTTTATAGTTCCATTCACTGTGTTAAATAGTAATGATATTGTTGCTGCTTATATCAAATTTTTCATCAACACTATTTTTAGTTTGAAATTTTACCTTAAATATCCATTCCCTTTTGCCCTGCCCACACGTCCCAGTTGGTCATCAGTAAGCTTCAAGACATATATGCTAAAAATTGAGGTTTGATACGCTTGGTAAGCACAGCCCAATGTGTGTCTATGCATATAAACACAAACAGTGATCTCATTTTAGTGTTTCTGCCCTGTATAGTTCTACTGTATGGTAGTTTGCTAAAGTATGCTGTAATTATGCACATATATATAAGCTTTCAACTATTGTGTAGCTACCAGAAGAGACTGGTACACATCACTTTTGTAATGAGTAATGCTTAAACATAAAAAAACTAAATATTGTAAATCTGTTATTTGCCACAAACCTATCTAAGATGATGAGGTTAACAAAAGCAATGTTTTTTAATATTTACAATATAATTAATTAATTAATAAACTTTTTCAGGTCTATATATCATACTGGGTGTGAAGGATCCTAGAAGGAAAATTGGCTATAAATGTGACGTCATGCAGTTGATTAGTCAAGTCTCTCTTGTAAATTATAACTCAATAAATGAAGAAACAATTTTAAAGAAATTAAAGCATTGTGAACCTTATCCACCACCTGTAACTTACCTGCCACCTGGACCTTCTACAAGTTGTCCATCTCTTCCTTATTCATGTCTCAACTGTCAACATGACATAGACTATAAAGTGGAAGAGATTATTTGTACATTTAATTTCAGTAAGTTTGTATTTTATATAATATTTTATACATATAACTAATAATCAGAGGATTAACTGTAACAGTTAATCAATACCTTGTAGTTATTTATAGGGCATAAATAATATTATGAGCTACCATATATTTTCAAATCAGGTAGACTTATCTTCAAAATCCTGAAAGCCTTTCCTTGTTGATTTTGAACTCATACCTTCAAAAAACAAAATATGTGACCTTAAATTTCTGAATTTCCTTTTTACATTGCAGATAATTCATCCTTACCCCATAGTTGTTAACTTTGCCACTTTCTGCATGACTTATTGCACCATAATTTAGTTATTCTTATTGACAGTCATGTTGTTAACTTTGCCACTTTCTGCATGACTTATTGCACCATAATTTAGTTATTCTTATTGACAATCATATTGTTAACTTTGCTGCAATATTTTCTATAAATTAGAAGGTGTTGTTACTTACACAATTTATCTGTAAGTTCAATGTAATCTTGTAGGTGCATTGTCAGTCTTGATTTTTCAAGGTATTCATGCCACTGTTTACAGATATTCCTGCAGACCATCATGATCACATGGATACATAATTTGTACAACACTCATCATTTTCTTTTGTTTTTGACGAAGGTCAATTTTTACTATATATTTTGCCTTATCTCCTTCAATGTCATATGAGATGATTCTGTACTTGAATCTTACATTTCATCTGCCTTTTTGTGATATTGAGGGTGAAGGTGATTTTTTTCAAAAATAAGCTCTGTTGGATATACAAGACTGTTTAGTGTAGGCATAATTATTTAATTTATTTTGTGAGTTAATATTTCATGATTGTTTAGTTTTTTCATAACAAGAGAGCTAAAAGTTAATAATTTTGGGGGCGATAGTTATGACAAGTTTGGTTACGTAACTTGATAAGAGTCATACATTGTGTTTGCAATCCATTGTTGTCGAGTCTTTATTGTTGACATCATATTACTCAATTCTTTATTATTTTTCAAGGCCTTAGTGAATAAAGTATTTATATAAGTGGTGTGCAAGTGCAAATTAATAATAATAAGAGAGAACTAAGGAAGCAAACTTCATTAAAGTTCAGTCAAAAAATGTGAAGTTAGCTGATGTGTGAGTGATCAGCTTTAACAGGTAATATTTTAAAGTGAGTTTCACAGTTTAATAGAGATAAGCAGGATATCTTGTCTCGTCAAAGGGTGTGCTAAAGTAATTGAACCCACCTGTGTGGACTTTGATGAAAATATGACAATTATTTGAAGTTCAGGATACAAATGTGGCAACACATGGGGTAGCTAAGTGAATTATTCACCGATACTATTGTTATAAGAGTAGAGAAAAATAGTTTGTCTTGTCATTTGGGTTCTAAAGTAATTGAATCAGCCTAAGTGGACTTTTGACAAGAAAAATAGAACTATTTAGTGTTTAAGATACAACTGTGATATCCATAGTGTAAAGCATTTTTGTACATACATATAAGTTGTTTTGAATATATTATTTTACAAGAAGTTGAGTGTGTGTGCTGTTTATTTATTATTGAATTTATTGCCAACAAGTCACATACATCTACTGTAGAAGAATCTTTAGCACACACATACATATAAAACCCTGACCAGCTCTATCTTTATGCACTTTATATTCATCTACTGTTGGCAATTTTCTGCCTTGCATGTTTTGGTTGGTCTTGATTTAAGACATTCTTTTTTGCACTATTAGCTATTTGCATCCTCCTGATTAATTTTAATCAGGATCACACATATAAATACATATTTACTTAGGTATCTTCATTACCTATGGGTTTCACAGATATTGTTTCTGTTATTATTGTTTTTATGTTACAAGGTATTTCACTGTAACTTGTTTCCCATTTACAGGAAGCTTGCCAGCAGGAATTAATGAGGGCTTTACCATCTTGTTTTGTTTCCAATCATCATTCCATTCCAGAGTCCTATGTGCAATGTTAATCAATGCTCATTTCCTCTGTTGGTAATAGACTATTAGACATTTTGGCCATTGACACTTCTTGTATTCTATTCTTTTTTCCAGGAGGGCTCTATTTTTAAATCATGATAGAGCCTTCCTACTATTTACTTGGGGTATGAGAGATAGTCACTATTGTGTTACTTACTCTGACTGAACTTGATTCTCCTTCTTAAGAATATTTTCCATGCCTGGTCAGGGTTGTTTTTCCTATATTGAAAAAATTGATTTTTTAAAATGGGAATTTACATCAGTTGTTTATACTTTATGACTGTTCTTACTCCATCCACATCAACAAATTGGCTCGTGCAATTGATATGTCTTATTTATTAAGAGGTTTCCACATTACATCTCATTACATTTCCCATTTGGCTATGTTTTTGGCCTCCTGGTTTACAGGCTGATGTGGGGGCATCTCTAAATCATTGTTTTTTCAATTTAACCTTCATCATATTGTTTTGAACCTTCAGTTTCAGGATTCTATTTGCCATTTGTGGTAACTCTTCAGGCTCAGTAGAATACATTGTTATGTATTAAAATTTCAAATGGCCTGAAATTGAGTTAAATGATACTTTAAATTTAGTAGTTAACTTGTACTTTGGATTTAGTATTTAAATTAAAGCCAATATATAGTCGGTTTACGATATTTGCCAACAAGATTAATACACACCGATTTAGTAATTAAGTAAAAGCCGATATATACAAGATTGATACACACAGTTTTCTTTTTCAACACAAATACGTTTCAATATACGCACAACAGTACAATTTACAATAACAGTTATTACGAATAGTTATTACAAACAACGATTTATTTATAAACAAAAGTTTCACAAATTTACAAACAGTATAAAATCTTCTTTCTAGTTTGGAACTTCCTTGATATCCTATTGAGAGTTCACAATGAGCGAGTTGATTACGAGTTGACGTAGATATAATTCACTTAACGGGAAGCTAGCTAGCTTTGTCCTTCATTATTTGCCGGCCACACGTGCTGAGTCTCTGTCCTTCATTTTTCACCAAAACTAATGTCCAATAAGAATCCACTGACATTAAATGATTTGTAATGTTTGAACTTTGTAAATGCTCCTGGTCAAATATCTTCAACTTTCTGATTGATAAGCATTATAACAATCACAGTTATGGCTTCAGAAGTTTTGTAGCACACTGATTATAGTGAACTAATAATAGATACTGTCCTTGGCGCGGTGCGTTGGTTATATTTATAGTTGTGAGAATGTTTTCTAGAAAATTCAGTTTTACATAACAGTACTGAACTACACTTAAGCATTTACGTATATACATATATTGTTGATTCTTACTCTCGAGAATCCTCTACAACTTTGGAGAATAGACGGGAGTTTCACAATACATATTTAACAGTATAAGCTATGTATGTTTCTAAATATAAACTTAATCTAAACAAACTTCGATATTAAAATAACTATATAATAACAAATTCGTTATACCATGTCTTGTGAGTTTTTGTACCTTCTGCTCGAAACCCAGTGTTAACCATTTCCAGGGTGTCTGGGGTTGTGAGTAATTTTGACTTCAAAACAAACAATACAAAACGAGATAAAATCTATATAAATAATACTGTTGCAATTATCTGTCCAGAACTTTTCTTGCAAATTTTTTAATCAAATGCTACTAATCTCATATCATTAGAAAGGCCTTTGTCAGAGGAGTCCGGATTGCATATTGGCTTTTACATTCAGAATCATCTTACTTGTTATTTGCTTTGTCAAACTTTTTGATGTAATGAGTATGGTTCATGATGGAACAATGTCATTGTCATCACATGGCAACTGGCCTCGACTGCCTTTGATTTAAACTTTAGTTTATACACAAACAACACTTGACCTGAATTTAATTTCCTAAAAGAAAATTAAAATTACTCTAGATGCAATTTCTGTGGGTTTTCTCAACTTATGTAGGTCTGAAATACCCATGTGCAGTTCATTCAAAACCATATGCTTATCACTTTGTGAACATGCATTTAGATGTTTCTGCATATTCACCTACGATTGCCTGAATTAAACTTTACATTTACTTTACTTTGCAATAACTTAACTTCAGTTAATTTCCTGCTATAAACACCTTTTAGCTACTTTTTTCATTAGTACAAGTTTTATTCTTTGTTTTTGTGAGTTTTTTGTTTCACCTGTTAAAAACCATGTCATACACTGAACACTCATAACTGTTGCATACTCTGTACACTAGTATAAATACCATTACTTCATTGTTTTCTTTATGTTTTGTTTTATTAAAACAAAATTACATCTACATGAGCTTGTTTGTTTGACCACGTAAAATTTTTCCAAATAGACCAGGATTTATTGATCTAACACATAATGTCCGCAAGAAAACATAGCTAACCTCTTTTTCAAAGACTAACTACACCTGGGTAACCATTTTTTGACAAAATATATGATTTCAAGCAGCCAACCTTATCATTTGAATTGATAATACCTTCACTTTTTCACAGTAATGAGTATTCATGTACATATGTAGGAATGCCTTATTTGATAAGAAATGAGTATAAACATGGTATCTTTTGTAGCATTCTCCTTGGTATAACAGAACTTCACATCTCTTACAATAAAACCTTGTTTCTGAGAATTTATCTGTTTTTTATTTTTTTTTGCAAACTCTGCATAGTTTAGTATGGTATTTCTTTTTATTGGTTAATTGCATGGTCATCAAGTCGTGTTCTTTGAGTCCACCAATTAGATGTGTGGCAGTATCAATCTTCAGTGTCCAAGGGCATGCTGCAGCTCATTACTATCAGAGGAAGATGGGGAAGGGGCAGCTTCTACCTGTCCAAATTCTGCCAGAATGCCATCAATCATTTCCATTCTGAAATTCAGTAATGAGAGTTTTTCTCTAGATTTGCCTGATTGTAAAAGATATGTGAGTTAACCATGCAAAGTTCAAACATAAACAGAACAAATTTCTTTGTTCACTGGCCTGTTTTTTATGTACAATAATAGTATTTTGGAATTTGAACAAGTTTATCAATACAACACGTGTCTGTTGTAATCAAGCACACAGGCTGATTTTTGGATGGGCTAGTTGTCCTTGTTTTTCTTGCCAGAGTCCTCCATTTATCCTGGAATCATGATGTGTGGAGATAATTTTTACTGGCTGTTTGTCTTTCCACACTGACACTAACATGTCTCCATTTTGATGAAAAACTACCTGATCCTTCTGCAGTGTGTCAGCTTCATGCCACAGATCATGAGGGGGCACCTCGGTTCAGTTTCAAAGTTCTACACACATGGATCTTTCATTCATCTACTGGAAAATATTTGGATAGAGCCACACTGTTATAATAATTGCCCATGTATACCTTGTGGCCAAACCTATATGGGTATTCCAGGAGACCACCACAGATTTGCTGCAGCATTTTGCCAACACCACAGTAGAAGTCATAGTTGCAAATATATCTACTAGCAGACTCTCAAAGAACATACCCTTTCATCCCATATTTGACAGGTTTTTGTGGATTGTAAACACAAAATATTACACGACCTCACTATTTGAGTATTCCTTCATCTAAGGACAGTTTTCCTGTGGTGTATATACAGTTTTGAACTTGTTTACAGTGTAATCATAAAACAACTGAATTTTATAGAATCAATCTTGACAATTTCTTGGATGTACAATGTTGTCATTGAAGTGGAGAAACTTCAATATCAGTAGAAATTTGTCCCTTGTCTTAGACTGAGGGCAAAAAGTGGTAGCTATTTTTTATCACTACCCCATTACTTCTGAATTTTGGGCTTTTTTACATTCCCAGTGTTCAAGAAAAGAGCCAAAAACAGCCAGTTTGTCAGACATCATATCCTTCCATCATTTAGCATGGGAATAACTTGAAATCTTGGTGTTTCTTGAAAAATTGTGCAGAATAACGATTTGTCTCTCTGGCAACTTTGTCTGTTAGTTCATCAGTAATAAACAGTTTGAACCATTAAAGACAGCTCTCTGTATTATCTGTTCACACCTGGAGTACCAATGAACTGATGTACGCTTGGAGATCAGTCTACATCAGTCCAGTCCCCCCCACCTGATTTTCATTTCTCCTGCCCTGATTACCATGGGGATGACTTTTGCCTACTGCCAGGTGCTTGTGAAGGACCAGCTGTATCACCATTATTATTGCCAGTATTAGGCTTACATGGACTGGTTTGTGCATTTATGCCATCCATGTACATACGTAGATTCTCGCACATAGCAGTGGAAGTGTTAAATGGTGTGTGTGTGTGTGTAAATGACATTATAAAGAAAATTCAAGAGAAAGGCATGAAAACTATGCAAATGCTTTGTGGGTCATGGCTAGTAATTAAATATAGTCTCTTCTTATATATCAAGAATTTGAATTTATATCAATTTGTCCATTCAAGACTCTTGCATTTCTTTAACCTCTGCATTATCTTAGGAAACCCAAATATTACTATATTGCCGAACAACCATATTCATTATTCTAGGAGTGTCTGAGGTTGAGAAATTGTTCCCCCAAGAATGTTCCACTGCAAGAGCAGTACATAGTACGTGTACTCCATTGTACATAGTATTCCTTCTACCTGTTTATATCACCATGTGTACTCCATTGTTGGGTCCTCAGGTTCAATACACCATTACCACTCTCAAAACTGAACCCTTTGTCTGAATTAAAGGATATCATGGTGAAATAGATACTACAATGAGTAGAAGAAGAATACTTTCTTTCTGAGTATCTGTTAGGTGCAGTATTTTTATATGGCTGGCCCATTCCACTTACTCTCTCTCAAATCTAGTTCTATGAATGATTTTCTGGTTTTAGATTCTACTCTGTCTCTGTTTGTCTACATATTTCTTGATGTCTAGATTGTTATATTACAGCCCTATACTTGTAGTTATATACTTTTCCATTTCTTTTCATATTCATTGATTTTCACTCCCTCCTGGCTTTCAGTATTTCAGAAGTAATACTGTATGACTTCAATTTTATATTTTTAGAATTAAAATGAACATGTTTAACTATAAAATGCCTTCCTTCTTGCTTCCTCACAACTGGATTTTGATTTAACCTGAAACTTTCAATGTAATCTAAATTATGGCAGGAAAGCACAGATTGTGTAAGATCCCTTAATGGTTGTGCAATAAGTAACATAGAAAATGGGGAAGTGCAAAATTATGGGTAAGTGATGCATACTTTACAATGCTGAAAGGACATTTGGGAATTATGAGTAACATATTTTGCTGACAATGGGAATGACAAGCTCAACAAGGAAAGGCTTTTAGGATTTCAGAGATAAGTCTTCCTGATTTGAAAATATCTGTTGGCTTATAATATATGTATGCCTTTTAAATAGTTACAAAGTATTTTTGAAGTGCTTTAATTAAACCTTTGATCCTTTCAATTTCTCACAAGTAAGTACTTGTTTGAAATTCATTTTAATTCTAAAAATGAAGAAATAAGCATAGCTTCAAACTATATATTTTGAGAATCAATGAAATGTGAAAAGATGTTTCTGCATGCTTTGGTAATTTAATCAATAAAGGTACCAATTGGTTTTTATATACTCAGATGAATATATTCATAGGTAGCAGAAGATCTAATATTATAACAGACACTATCAAAGGACAATTACCATATTACAAATATTATTTATATAAAATACTAGGATATGCAATTAGTGGTATTCATACACAAATCATTAACCTGAGGAGGCTTATGTGATGATAATGGATTGAAGCAGAAGCTTTATATACTAACAAAACAAAGAACATTTATTGATGCTCATTGTATTTACAATAATACAGCCATTATTTTTTTGTAATTATTTTGTTTAATAGTTAGTATATGCTTCATAGTGTTAAAACTTCTTCAAAACTTTGACGTATAAAAATTATTTAAATATTTATGTCAAATAAAATGCAACTTAAGAAGGAACTGAGGCTTGTCTTATTTTTATTTGTCTTTTTGTTGTGACTCTCAGAGCATGCTAAACTCTCGAGGGTGGACTCCCAAAGCAGAATGACTAAAATGATTGTACTGCAGGTTTTATATAAATTTCTTGTTATGGAATGTACATTATTGGTATTTAGTATGTGTGGACTACTCATAAAAAAAAAAATTGTTATTGGTCTCAAGCTCTACACAAAAGACTGTTTGTTATGTAAGGATTGCATCAGTTTGAGGCCAGTGGCATATTCTTGAATAACAACCTAAAACAAGAGTCTCCATTCACCATGAGCTCATTAGCTTTGCTATTCTAATCACCAACTTATCTCTAAGTTTTTGTGCCTTATTATTTTGCTGGTTACTAATAAGTATTAATTATTCTTCATTTATCTGACTAAAAGAATAGGATAAAATTTCAGTTCTTCCAAGTTATTTTATACTTTTTTTCTCTTTATACTCTGGGTGGAAAGTCTGGCCATAAAATAAACATCTTAGTGAACTCTGGACTAGAGTGGTGCCCATGCAATGAAAGTGGAATGTGTTTATCTTCACCAAATGAATGATTAATTCATCTCTGACCTCCTTTTTTTATATCAACTATTTCCTAACTCTAATACACATACAGTTTGAATAGTGCATGTAAGTTTTACTAAAAGTTCTTCCACTGTATGACAACACAGTCTTCTGTATGTTTTATTATGAACTTTTAGTTTTTACTATAATGTAGTGTTTTTAAAATATCCTCAGTATTTTTTGTTATACTGAAACTATAAGATTCATGAAAAGGCTTCAACATTTTTGTAGGCTCCTATCATTTTTCTTTATTAAAAAAATTGCCATCATGCAAAAATAATTGTTTCATAAATATTAATGCAGCCAACAAATGTAAAAATATTTTTACCTAATATCTAATCAGGCTCACATAATTATTCATATCCTCTTTCAATCATCAAATTCAGAATTAATAAAAAAGACTTTCCACCTAATATCTGTGCCAAATAAGTTATTAGAAAATATTAATCAACATTACTCAGCATATTCTGATGGTGGTAATTTATTTGTAAATATTTCAACCTCTGAAAATATGTTTTTCTTTCTTTCAAGTAACATTTATTTGCATATTTTAGAATAAATAACACTTTATATAAATTGATTATTTGATAAATTCTCAAGTGAAATGTTTTTAACAATTAGAACTTCATTAGCAATCTACTTGGGTACCAGCTATAAAATATTTGAAAGTGACTCGGAAGTGTACATTGACTTTTCTTTATGTTTAAACATAACCTGCTTTTATTTTGAAATATAAATTTTATAAAGGTAATGTTAAGATATGCTTGTATTATATGTTTAATTTTCTTATATGGTAACTTTTTAAACACTTTTTTTTTCAGTATTTCTATGCAGTATTATTCATCCTAATGTAAATATCAATTACAAATTATTTAAATCTTTCAATATATTGATCTTCTCAGTTCTCAAGATTGACATCAAGACACTTCCTGGTTCAGGTAAGTCACATATAATTGTGGTGCACATTTAAATGCATTCCTTTTTATGAATTTTCTAAAAGTATAAGAATAAATTTTACACAGTCATATCATGATATTTATATGAAATGATGACTATTATTATTATAAAAATTGACAATGTATACATAAATATATATATATATATACCCTTTGGCTCAGCAGTAAGTTTATAGACTTACAATGCTAGTATCTGTGGTTCGATTCCCCACAGTGGACATAGCAGACAGCTCTAAAAATAAATAAACAATATATATATATATATGTATTTAAACAATAGAAAAAGCATCTTTCCTCCTAAATAAATTATGCTAAGGTCATTTCGTTTTTAATTGGCAAACCAGACAGTTAGCCTTACTTTCTTTATCTGTGATCATTATTGTTCAGCTTCAAGCAGCTAATGGAATTTTTAAGCCTATTTATAGCTTAGTTAGAAAGCCAGTTAAATTATGGTAGTTTTCAGAAATTCCATTCTAGTGCCTGATATATTTTTGTGTTGTAAAAGGGTAATCTTTGAAAGGTATATGCAAAAAAAAAACAAACACATTTAAGAACATTTTTAATTCGGGCCATTCTATGGCTTCAAAAATGTTGATTCTACATGTTTTAATGTTTTTTGAAATGGTACTACTTCCTTTCACCCAAAGCTATTTCACCCTTGATTTGCCCTCTAAGCATTGCTAAAATTTTCAACATCACACCAGTCTATTATACCCCTTCATTTTTGCACCATTGCAGCAACATGTGTTGATCATGTGACTACCCACCACCAGTCACACTGCACCATCTTTACTAGTGCAGATAGCTCCCTCTACCATTGCAGCACAATCCTCACTTTCTTGATTGGCATTCTAGTGTATAGATGTGTGTTTTAATTATTCCCCAGGTCTCAGGGTCAGTGATGTCTGCTGAGGAAGCACAGGCGTTACTTCGCAGAGAGTTTGTGTCTTATGCTCGGCCAGTAAATTTTTTCCTTTCAAGTTACGATTTTTGTGCAGAGGGATAGCACTACTGTGTGGGAAGTTTCTTTCTATAACACTTTCTACCTGGTACCGTGCCTCCTCTTAATCTGCTGGTTAGGTATTGTTCTTTGTATTAGGAAATCTGTGGTAAGTTTTTCATTCTCTATTTCTCTCTCCGGGTAGGTATACCCATGTTCAATGAGTTTATGTGAGCTAGAGTGGACATATCTAATTTCCACACTCGATAATTTAGGTCATTCATGTTTTCTCTGCTCAGTGTTGGGTAAGTTAGATTTTTATACATGTTTGACCATCTTGGTTACTTTAGTTTAAACTTGCATATTTAGTTTGTTTATTCCTTTAATTTTGTTTAAATGTTTACTTCTTTTCACTGTTAATGTTAATTAGTTTGTATGTTCCTGTTTCTTTACTACTGATCACATCTAATTGGGGATTGCTGTTGAGTCAAACTTTGTTATTTTTAAGTGGGTGCCTTTTTTATTCTCATGTTCTTTAGGGTAGGTTTTATTTTTGTGTCCTTTGTTTTTTAGATTTTTTGAGTCGTCTTATAAGTTTGATATTTAAGGTTTGTTTTTTCTAAGTTACTTTATTGGTTTTGTAATTTAGGTGTTACTTATTGTTTTATGTTTAAGATTGAATTTCATAGTTTTGCAGGTTTGTTACATTTATGTACTTTGTAGACACTACACGTTTCTATGTTTTGTTAGTAATGAGTGCTTTCTCTAAGTTCTTAATTTATGTGTCTTTCTGGCTACACTTCACGATAGTTCCATAGTTTATAGGATTCTATCTGAGGGCTTCTGCCTTCAATTTCACTCCCCCTTTATCCACTAACCCATATCTCCTTCCCTCCTCCTAGGTATCATACCTTATCCAGTCCTCTTGCCAAATCTGTTCCAGACATACTACTTAAAGGAGCTATCTCCAAAAACACGGGAGTTTGGAGTCTCATCATAGATCTATCCTGGCTGTATACTTATCTGGAGACACCTCACTTCACTATGGAGTCCTACCTCTCACTTCATTGGATTTTTCACCCCAGTTGCCATATCATTTTTCTTCCATTCATCTAGGAGGGTTCTGTTTTCCAGTTCTGGATGCCATCATTCCATCTTTCTTCAGCTCTGTATGTGTTTTTTCAAGTGGTATGCTCTTTTGTACATCATCTTCATTCGCTGGGTCTTCAGACCCAATACACGGACAATTGGCTTCTGCTTGCCTCTTCCTGTGCCCAGTAAGTCACTGACACCTGCTTACTTCTTCAAGAAGCTGATAGGATGGGGTTTCTCATCAAATTGGAGAAGTCCTTTACTACCCCCTTGCAGTATGTTATTCATTTGGGGGTTATCTTCACTTCCCATCTCGGTCAAGCCCAGCCTTCTCTACTTTGGCACCAGAATATGGAGCAAGCATTCATGATAGCCTTATCTTCTCCTACTCTCTCTTTCTCTGCCCAAGAGGTTCTATCTCTTTTGGGGACATAGGCTTTCTTGGAAGTTCTCATTCCCTTGGGTTGGGCACACGTGTATTCCCATCATTGGATGCTTCTCAACCAGTGGAACTTCCCCATGATCCATTGGACCATTCCACCTCCTTTCCACTTGGGATCAGGGCTAATCTTGCTTGGGGACTTGACCACAGTGGGGGTTTCCATTCCTCTGTCTTGTCCTGCATCTCATCTATTCACAGATGCTTCCTTGGTGAGTTGGGGGCTTTTCTCTATTCCCCAGATATTTTGGGTCGGTGGTCTGTGGAGGATGCTACTCTCTATATACACACATCCTGGAACTTTTGGCAGGTTCATCAGGCTCTGTATCATTTCTTCCTATTCCTGTGGGGGAGGGTGGTTATGGTTCATTCTGACAATTCCAATGTAGTCAGCTATATCACCAAGCAAAGGGAAACAAATACAGATCTTTGTCTTTCCAGATTCTGCATTATTTGTACTAGGCCAATGACCACAACAGTTCTGGCAGGTCATGTTCCCCGAGTTACAAATCTTATGACCAATCTCTTATCAAGTCTCAACCAGGTTCTCCATATAATGGTCTCTTCATCCTCAGGTATTTTGTGGGTGTGTTCTCAACTGGGAGCACTGCATATATATATTATATATATATTTATATATGTTTACCACTCACTGGATTGCCAGACTACCTTCCATTTTTGGTCTCCAGTTCCTCACCCCTCAGCTCTGAGGGTGGATGCTTTTAGTCAAGATTAGAGGGGTCTTCATCTATATGCTTACCCTCCCTTTAGACTTCTCTTCTGGATCTTTTCCCTTGTCCTAACTACTACTTCTTGTGTTCTGCTGGTTGGACCCTATTGGATGGCTCAGACGTGGTTTTCTCTGCTCAGGCCCTTACAGGAGCAACTGCCCTTTCCTTTGTCCTGATTACTCCTTTGACAACCTCGATCATATGTTTTTCATCCCAACATCATTACACTACATCTTTGCATGTGACTTTTGTCCAGTCCTGTGCCTCAGCATGAAGACTTGCCCCTCGTGTAGCATCTTTCCTTGCCTATACCATTTATTCTTCCTCCTTGTCTATGTACCAGAGGCATTGGTATTACTTCTGGCTTTGGTCTATTTGCCATGACTTCTAACCATCCTCTCCTTTTGTTCCTCACCTGTCCCAGTTCTTCATCTGGTTGTTTGATCAGGGTTTGTTTGTTTCAAATGCTCTTTGTTTGTTTGCTCTTTATAGGGTTGCCCTACTAAACACCTTCCATTCTCCCATTTCTGAAAAGCCTTCTCATCCCTGGTTAATTCCATCCTTTTCCATTCTATTCATCTGGTCCATCCACCATGTTTCTTTGTTCTGCCGGATTGAGATCTCAGTGTTGTTCTTCATGCCCTGTCCAGTTCTCCTTTTGAATCCGTTGCAATTTGTTCCTTGTACCATTTTCCCTTAAGACCTAATTCCTCCTCCTCCTAGCATGTGATCATTTTTGTTCCAATATTTATGCCAGCCTTTACCATTCCTCTCATGTCAGCTGCTATCCAGATCGGGCCTTCCTTCCCATAACAATGGCTGCCCAGGATGGTTGTTTTGCCTTTTCTTCTATTTCCTTACCTTCCTTTTCCCACCTGTGTTCACATTCAAATCTGGATCATCTACTTTGTCCAGTTCATTCCCTGCTATGTTATTTGGCTTGTACTGCCTCCTTTCGTGGTTCTTGTTCCTGTCTAATTCTTCCTTGGCACTCATCTGTTTCCTATGATCTTTCTCTTATTAAGCTCACTTGAATGGTGCTTCAATTTTGACGTGTCCATGGAAGTTTGCCATCAACATAATTTTTCTTCACGCCAGATTCGTAATCTAACTAAGTCTTTCATTGCTAGAAATTGTCAGCTTTTATGGGAGATCATTCAGGTAGGTATGTGGACAACTCCCAATAGATTTGTCACTCTTTCTCTTCACAACATAACTGTGTCTTTCTTGGGCAGTTATCATCTTCCTCCTGTGGTGATTCTACACATGTCTGTTCACCGTTTACTGGGGTAAGTCAACATATTATCATTCTTTATCTTACTTCATTGATATACATCATATTTCAGGATCCCACCTGGTGGCGGGAGTTGCCTTGTCAGGTATGCTGAATTTTATTTCTTAGCTCTAAATCTGTATACTTCTATAATGCTCACTGTGGAGATGGGGTGTTTCTGTAAGACCACCGGCCACTTATCCGGTGGTGTATGTATATATGTATATATATAATTTTTTGTTTAATTATCACTGTATCATATATAAAGGACTGTCACTCGAGGACTTCATGAGTAAAGCAGACAGGGGTTTTGGCTCATCCCTACTAACCTGTGATTCTTACAATCATGATCTTTCTGCTTTTAAACATAGGGAAACACAGATGCCCATTGCAGTGTCTCCTGTGTTTTATTTCTCCAGACCCCCAATGCGTATCTTCCCCCACTTTCTTCTAGTAGAGTACAGGGGTCCTTGCCACTTCCAGTTCCTAGTCACTGGAGTGGTGGACAGTAGAGCTTTCCTCAGGAATGGGATTTGTATGATAAAAGAAAATTAATAGTCCTATGTACCCACTCTGTGTGAAGAGGGCTATTGTCGTTATATTTAATATTATACAATATCATAATATACTCCATCTAAAGCACTTCTCCTAGATGTTTTTTGTCTGGGTTGACTACACTTGTCTATCACAAAATAATTTTTTTTCTATGCCAGGTGCTTGCACTGGATGTTTTCTGCCAAGATGGAACGCACTTGATATACTCAATAATATCACAAGACATTTCACCCAGACGTTTATTGCCTGTGCAGACCACACTTTTTTATTTCTAATTATATTACGATCAAGATATATCCTGATCACTCTTATCTTTTGTAAGGCACTTCCACTGGATGTTTTCTGCCTGTATGGACCACACCTGACATACTCCATAATATTACAAGGCATTTCTCCACGCTGTTTTTGTCCATGCTGACTGCACTTTTTGATCAGTTACAAACTAAATTTGAAAAATACAATTTTTTATAAGGTGGATGTCTTTCACCCGGGTGGACCATAATTGTTGATCTTACAAACTTATGCAAGGAGATTCCACAATTGTTTTGCCCAGATGGACCACACTTGATATAATCTGTTGTATCTTGAGACACTTCCCCTGGATGTTTTTTTGTCTGGGCACACTGCACTTGGCCTATTCATATACAGTCCCTTAGCCCTAGACATGTATTCTTATATCTGATTACAGGCACCTTCTTCATTGTGTCATGTGCTCGTGCTTGTTACATATGTGGACATTTTACATACTCTCTATTGTTCATGGGTGGAATCTGTATTACGTAACATGGTGCCTGTCTCTTAAGTTCTGCCCTATGTGTCTTACTTTGTTTATTACTGGGCAAAGAGCATACCTGTTCCAGAAGTAGTGCTATATCCCACAGGCGTGCCTCCATTTATTATTGTGGCACACCTGTTCTTTCATAGTGGTTGTTATCTGCTTGTTTGATTACTTTTGGGCCTTCACTGGCCCCTCCACCTTTGTAATGTGGAATTCTAGCTTTGGATAAGAAAAGGTATTACTGTTTCGGAAGTTAACATTTTCTAACACTGAAAATGTATTTCTGATAGGTACTTACCTGCACTCACCCACTTCTCACCCTTCCTCCCCACTGATTTGCTGGTATTTCTGGTATTTGCTGCATTTTCCAATTCTCAAAAGTGAGGATTCTGCTGCAATGGTAGAGGTAGCTACCTGCACTAGTACAGATGGTGCAGTATGATTGGTGTGGGGTAGTCACATAATCAGCACCAATGGCACCAAAATAAAGGGGTATAATAGACTGGTGTGCTATTGAAAATTTTAACAGTGCTTAGAGAGCAAATCAAGGTTGACATAGCTTTGGGTGAGAGGAGGAGGAAATGTATCCATTGGAAATACATTTTCATTGTTAGAAAATGTTAACTAGTACATCATCATCATCCGAGTGAACTTGCAAGACATTAGTGTCATATCTATTCCTTCTTAACTAAATCATATGACCTATGTGTAGGTTTATTATTTCTGCATAATTCTTAGAGGAAGTCTCTCCACATTCATACACAGATATTTGTAGGACCTTCATCTCTGTTTAATAATTCATACCTTTTTTTTAAACTTTATTATTTCTAAAGATTCACAGACATTATGGCTCTACTGCTTTTTTTGGGTGAGCCATTATTGCTGTTTTTTCACATAATATTTTAGGTTGTGTTTTTTATAAATGTTCTGCTATGGCCGCATACTCAGACCTTTCATTTCCTATACATCCTCTACATACTGCTAAACAATATGAACATATATTAATAATAAAGTTGCTTTTAAATTGGGAATCTAACCCTATAAAAGGTCATGACTTGAATGCTTTGACTGACTTGAGTACTTAGTTAACTTCTAATGCTGTTTCACAAATTAATTTATTTCAAAATATTTGTTTTATACATCATTAGCTTGAAATTGTACTTATCATAAAACTGTTTTTATAGGATATGAATATTCCTGTGGTCAGTTTGTAATTGTCAAGTTCTACAAAGGTAACAAATATGACTTCGCATCTGAGATCACTTTCAGTGTGAAAAAAGGCTGCTATTGTGACAAACTGAAAGCTGGTAAGTTTTTGGTGGATGAATGGTTAAACATATAATATTTACTTGTATATATATAAATTTGCATAGCAATCATACTAAAGTGATCAAAGGTTAGCTTTGTGGTATGTTGCTAAATTTATAAAATAAAATTATAGGAAAATTTCAGAAGAATTTAGGAAGAAAGTGTATGCTATTGCCTCAAAGTGAAAAATTGCACCATAGAATTAAAAATCATGGAATATAACTTGTAATCATTCTTCCTCACATTACAAAAAAATTAAATATATCAGAGTTAAAATTTATTCAATTAAAAAGATTTATATATTTGATTGTATATGTAAAAAATATCATCAAATTTGATGTTGGATTGATAATAATATGGCACTTGTAGTCCCATAGGGGAAAAATCTAAATAGTTTTAAAAAAAATAGCTATAATCTGACCTTGTAAAGTCAGTTCAAGTGAAGTTTCATTTAGCCAAGCATTGTTTTTGAACCTTGATATTATGGTGTAATATAAATCCATATAAGTCAACTTTGAGAAGTCATAAGCTAGTGATTTAAACATTGCAATGAAATCTGTTTTTCTTATCTTTATAACTGTAGAAGCTGTGGCTTCCAGTTCACCACAAATTTGCATAGACGTCATGATAGGTTGCTAGACAAAATATGATGTTGCATCATATGATAAGTTTTTTTGTTTTTTTTGTGGATGAAGATCAAGCTGCACTCAATCATTTTTACCAACAAGGCCATTATGTTATACCATGTTTGCATTAGGGGCCTTATCAGTCTAACTATCTCCTTGAATGAGTGGTGAAAGGAAATTCACTAAAAAGAAATATAAAAATAAATCAAATAAGGTTTTCAAGTAAGTTGTGAGGAAGAACCTATTAGTGTAATATACCTAAAACATAAATACATATATGTAGAGAGAATTTGTTTACACACCCTATTTGTAGTAGAAATCCCATACTTATGTAGTATGAGATGAGAATACCTCTGCAGCTGCAGCACAAAGTACACACAATGAATATACAGTAGAAAAAAATAATAAATTAATTAATGTAAGAAGACATTTTATTCTATTGTGTTATTGCCACATTTTTAGTTTTCTGATTGGTTATGCTGTGCATGAATTGCATGCCCATACAGCACTTCAGTGATATAAGTAAATATGAGTTTAAAACTTATTACATATATTAAGTAAAACCATCTGATTACAAATTTAAAACAAATTGGATTTTGTATAATTTTAGTAAAAGAATTATTTATATCGTACACAAATAATCATAAACACAGTTAAACTGTGTGTGGCAATATCCAAAACATACTTATCTCCTCTGACACATAGCTATTACTCGACCACTATGGTTTCTTCTTTGCCCCCACTTTTATACTCCACTCAATTACCCTTGGCGTTATTTATCTCATGACACTCTCCACCTATGTCAATGCACCCTCTATCCTGGTACCTTATATAAGCACCTCATTCAGATAATTTTATCACCTTTTCTTGACAAAGCATCACTAATGGGTTTGCCAGTAATATGATAGTTTGGAGATACTTTGAACATTATTTGGTAATCTAGTTGATTTTCGTAATAATAATGATAATTTATAAAAAGAAAAAAATTTTTTTCTGAATGTCAAACTGATTATGGTATGAATTGGGTCTCTCCTCTCCTACCTCTGATATCTAGCATCACCCAACAATTGGGGTGGGTGGGGTGTATAACTATCGGTTGAGGCTGTCGGATATGTGGTGGTCCTCCAAGGGGCTCTGGGGCTGCAATTGAGGGCAATCCTCAACATTTTGGAGAGACTTTATATTCGTTTTCTCCTGTGCCTTCTTTTAGTCTGTTGGATTTTCAATCCCCAGTTGGATAGTGGTAAGTTTACAGACTCACAGTGCTGGGGTCTGGGGTTTGATTCCCTAGGGTGGACATGGCAGATGGCTTAAAGATGTTAATCAACACAGTCTCTAAATAACTTATGAAAAACGAAAAGGAGGCCACTTTGGGATAAGCTGCCTTTGAATTGTTTTTCTTCTGTTGGTTCTTCGAGTGTGTGATGTTTTGGGCTTCTTCCAGGTTGCTTTTGAGCCTGCTACTTACTTGATGGCTGAGAGGTCTGGTAGTGAATTTTTAGTTTTTTTCTCCATAGACAGATATTGTGATTCATGCTGGAAGGTTTACTTCTTAATTACATGAAGGGACAGTTAGGCCTTATCCGACACGTTGTCGGAACTTCATGAATTAGCCTACCACCACTAGGTGGAGGCATTTTTCTGACTCTCAAATAATACACCTGCTCCTAGAATTTCGCGATTCAAGGCAGGGTTTTTAGTTCACCTATTTAGGTCTATAGTAAGAGTCAGAGTAAGTCTACAGACTTACAACTCAAATTCAGCGTTTTGTTTCCTTTCACCTCACTTTGTTAGAAGACTCTCAGGATCACCATTCTACGTTCCTTCTGGTTGTTGTTGGAGTCTCGAATTTCATTGGCTCCTACATTGGTCATAGTTCTGTCCCTATTTGTAAGTCCCGACACCCGACATCAGCCCATTGGTACATTGGTTCTCAGAATAGATTCTGTCTATATCCAAGGTTTGTACTGCCTAGTCGGATAGCCAGCAGCATCGGTGATTATTGTATACCTTCATGGGTTGTGGGGATCGGTTCCAAGAATTTCTGGGCATGTCGTAACCTTAACCATGGGTCCATGAGCTCTGCAGGTCCTTGGGTCACAATTGGTCATTCATTTCATATGTTCCCCACTATTATCCACCCAACCTGTAGGGTTTCTTTCTTTCACAGTTCATTGGGATTTGGAACTTGTTCTGGGGTTAACTGAGAGAGTCAGTCTACTTCTTCAGAGTTTTTATGCCTGTCAGTTGTTGGGCCTATGCAGACAGGAGATTGGTGTCCAGTCATCGACCTTCCTTGTCTATATCGATGCATAGATTATCCAAGGTTCACATGTTACTCATTCCTCATCCTGTGTTGAGTTTTTTACTGGAATTGTAGATGTCCAACTTGGTTGTAGTTCGCTCTTTTCTGCACTTTGCCTTCATGGTGGAGTCCCACAACTATTGGCGTTTGTGGCACACAAGGGTCAGGTACTGCAGTTTTGGAGTTTTTCCTTAGGACTCGCATAGGTTTCACATGGATTCTGCCATATTGTATGAGTTGTTTTTTTTTCTCGTCCCCTTCATTCCATCATGCTGTGCACCTCCACCATAACATGGATGACTGGTTACTGCTGGCACCATCTCATCAATTGTTAGACCATCATATCTTGATTCTACTTTCAGATACAGTTCAGGCAGGCTTCTTTTTTGGGACTGCAAAATCTATTCTTGTTCAAATTCAATATATCTTCAGTCTAGGTATTTTTTATTTTTCATCACGTTTTTCAATCAGGCTTAACTGTCTCCCATCCTATAGAATAGGATGCCACACTCTTACTCACTGCACAGAAGATTATTTCTCTTCTGGGAATGTGGGCATCACTCAAATCCATTGTTCCTTTGATGATCACATGTGATCCTTTTATTGGTCTTTAACCCTTCCATTACAGGCTGTGTGGAAAACACACAGCTCATAACCACAAAAGTATCCATGAGAGTAATTATATTATGATTTTTGATAATCATAAATCATAAATTTTGCAGATTATTAGTAAACATTGCAAGGCTTTTCGTACACAAAATATCAGGTTTTTAAATTAAGTATTAAAATTTTTTTAAGTAAAGATTTTCTTGTAAAATGTTTTCTTTCAGATTGCTAAACTCCAACATGCAAAGTAATTTTGATTTTAAGATTAAAAATACTTTTATGCATCAGAACATTTTCAAATTTCACATATGAAATCTTTATAACCTCCAGATAATTATAATTTTTTTTAGAAAAAACTTTATATTTTATCTGTTACTTTCACTACTGTATCTTTGTAAAGGTTGATTCGATTTGACTGATTTTGTAACCTCCATAAAAAATTAGGAAATAAATATAAATTACATTTTTTCGTTCTAGAATGACTACAAATTATAACATGAAAACACAAATGTTTAGTCTAAATAGCTTATTTTTCATAACATTATACATTTATATTGACCTCTCAGCCGTGCCTGGCTAACATTATAGAAGTTTCAATGACGTGCACTCGTGTTACCATATCCAAGAATATAAAACTGGCCTTTACAATGTGACCTGTCTTGGCTGTGTTTTAGTGGACTAGTATTTTGTAAGATACTGTCACATTTTAGTTTCAATAACTTATGTACGTATATACATTATTACTATTGAAAATATGTTCTTAAATTTCAGTTATCTTTCTTAAAACATAGAACAGTAAGTAAAGAATCATAGAAAGTAATTATCTCTTCTAGTTACAAACTTTGCACTCGTTTGCTGCTTGCCATAGGTTGCTAAGCCTTTTCAAATTTTGCATGTGGAGGATGTGAGACAAAATAAATTTGTTCAGGTTTTATATATACATTTTGAAATAAAATCATAAGGCCAAAAATCATAAATTACTATATCAATACCATAGAATTCCACTATAATTTATCAAGCTTAGTAACTAAGCTGTATTTGGATCTTAAAAAATATGAAAATTTCGAGCTCACTAAAGACTTATCTTATCATTTGAAATATGCCATGAAAAAGAAGGTTTTCTCATGTAAATGCTTTGCAAAGGCTCAGAGAACCACGTGGGGGACATTCTGAGCTTTCAATTAGTTATCCACACATCGTAGACAGAATTAGGTGTACGTAAGCAAGTGTTTTCAAAAATTGAAAGAGGTGGCTGGGCCACTGTGTTTGATTCAGTAAATGTAGGGATATCTCAGCAAATAGAAGAGATAGGAGGTTCTTATTTTAGAATCTAGCTTGTCAATATCAGTAACTTGAGTTCCTAATTTTTAAGAGATTATAAACTTTGTATTTGAACATCACAAACATCTAATTTGAACAATAATGCTGCATTCAACATACCATGTGACACACAAAAATCTATATTTAGGATTGCTTTTTAATATTTACTTTTAAATTAAGAAATTAAGTAATGAATCATACTAAAATTTTAATTATAATCTACAATTTGATACCAAACTTATTGACATACATTCATAGAATAATAGTTGAATAAAATTTTGAATGTGCGTCAACAAACGCAATATGTCATGGTCTTTGACCCAGGACCCGTAGTGATAGGGTTAAGCAACCAAGGATTATACACATCTGTTTACTGACTCCCCTGTTTCCATAGTCATGATCATTCTTTGATCTCGAGGAGTTGTTAATTCAGGACACTAGTACGAGTTGGGTTCTTCTACTTCCACCTCATCCTGTGTTCCATTGTCTTCATGAATGCCTTGCTTCAGGAATGGGATGTATATACCAACATTTAAGAATTTCAATGTTTATGAACAGACAACGAGGATTTCCTACACAAATGTTTTTGTCCTTCTTGCTATTCAACAGGCACAGCCTCATCATCTGAGCTTCTCAAGGGTTAAATTGTCAGGCATCATTCTGACTATTCTGTGGTGGTGTCTTATGCTTCTCATCAATGAAATATCTGGTCCAGGGCTCTTTATTTACGAATTTTCGACCTCCTTTCTTGGGACTAGACTTATCACTTTTTGTGGCTGCACCACAAGGTTCAATTGGATTGACTTTCATTCTAATTGGTGGGTTGGTCTCTCATTGGATCACCCAACTACTGGCAATTTGGTCTCCAGTACCTTATCTTTGGGATTTGCCTATAGATGTTTTACATCTGGACAGAATGTGATTACCACTCTCAACCTTCTCTCTACTTCATATATTACCCAGGGTATGAAATATGATTTGTTCCAACCCATTGTCAGATCCTGTTGATAGTACCAGATTGGTTGCTACACCTGGGTTTCTGCATCTGTGGTTCCTTTCTGTGTGTCCAATTCTTCCACTTCCTTTTAGGCTCTCCTATTGGAGGCAGTCATGATCTAATATGGTACACCTGGTTATTCAGAAGCTCAAGCTTCTGGCATAGAGGTTATGCTCTCTTTCACACTGCATTGGGGTTTAATTTCTGAGGTTGACACTTATCTGTCTCAGTTTCTGCTTAGTTGGAAAGGCACTTTTATCAGCAGTAATGACATGCATGTTGGCAGTGTTATATTGGGAGGAGGTTGAACCCTTTTCAATCAGTGGTGTCAACCATAACTCGTTTTTTGACTTGGCTCTTTCACAGATGTTTTTTGCATCTTACACAATCACCATTGTTTATGGCAGCCTTATAGACTACCATTTGATTATAACAACTATATATTTTTTGAGTCCCCAGTACTATTCAGATTCCTCGCATCATTTTGGGTAATTAGTCTTAAATGATCATTCCAGTTATATATCAGGTAGATTTAGATTACGTGTTTTTTCTCTACACCTGTTTGTGACCTGATTCTTATATTCCATATATTCCCTTTACCTGCAGGTTTATTTTTAGTGGCTGCTGACACAGAAACATCACCGGTCAGAGTGATTTGTGCTGTTTGTCCATGGACCACTTTCTCATTCTCTCTACATTCTCAGATCAGTTCTTCTTACCCAACACTCTCTCAGAAGAGAAAAGGGTTCAGTCCTTTTCTTCAATTCATCTGCTCACACTTTCTTTCTATGTCCCATCAGAGCACTGTTCCTCAGGACTCCCCAATGCACATCCCCCTCCCCCCTGCAGATTCTATTAGTTGAGCTCGGGAGTGCTTACCACACTTAGTTTCTAGTCACTGGGGTAGTGTACAGGGACTTTTCCTCCAGATTGTTAGAGTGACAACATTGAGGTCCCTCCTACCCAGGGCCCTAGATGGTTTTTTTTTCCAGATGTAGGTAGGAGCAGTGCCAACCTATTCAAGATTAGATGCTTATCTACCCTGTTGAGGTGTGCATGTTCCTTCTTTTTCATCAATATCAGTTCACTCCATTGTTCATGGAAAGTGATTCACTATCTTTTGATAATTTTTAATGTGGAGTGGTCCCACCCTGGGTCTTTGGTTGAGCACAGTTGTTCCACATCCTCCCCATAATTCCAGGGACAAGTGGAAGGCTCCTTGCCTACTCAGTTGGGGAGTGAGGATGAATGTTCATAATTCCAGACTGGATGGATTCTGTTCCTTTAGTTGAGTATGACATACATGATCATGTCATTCCAAGCCTGGGCTTCTCAAGGTGGAGGAGAAGGTTTGTCCACTTTGGTGTTGCTTACTTTCTCATTGTGATTCTGGTGGTTAAGAATGCATCACTCTATGGCTACAATCTGGAATTCAATCAATAGTATATATATATATATATATATGTAACATTGAGGTCCAATTGCCCTAGCCACCAACATGGGATATAGGAATCAAGACCTCTTAATTCCAATCCCAAATAGTGGAACCTCGGCTATCTGGTCAGGGCTGGCTTATAGTAATGAACACTCATGTACAATTCCACACTTGATACAGGAACTAAGTTCAGGGTGAAGAGCACACCTGTTCTGGATGTAGTGCGGTTCCCCCACTTAGATGCCAGTCTTATCTTGGAACATCCATGATCTATGCAAATGCTTTCTGTATGTATAAGGCCCACATAGGCCCCTCCACCTTCTCAATGTGGGATTCTAGCTATAAGTGTCAGCAAAGGTAAGTATGTTTTAGAAATTAACATTTTCCTAAATTGAAAATGTATTTCCAATAATACTTACCTACACTGACACTCTCCCACCCTTTTTCCACACTAAGATCCAGTGTTGAAAACTGGTATAGTATTAGTCTCGAAAAAGTGATGAAATTATCTGAATGAGATGCATAGATACAGTACCAGGATAGAGGACTCATCGACATAAGTGGAGAGTGTCACAAGACAAATATCACCAAGGGCAATTGAGTGGGATATAAAAGATTGAAGCAAGCAAGAAAAAATCAGACCAATGTTAGTTGGGGAAAGAAAACTCCCTTGTGATTGAGTAATAGCTATGTGTCAGTAGAGGTAAGTATTATTGGAAATACATTTTTAATTAAGGAAAATGTTACATTTCTAGTCAAAACAAAGATATAGTTTAGTGTTTTAAAAAAAATTATGGGAAAGTTTTAGAAGAATGTAAGAAGTCATAAAAATCAGTTTTTAGAATCTGAAACAAATATAAGCATTTTTATTCATGTTTCAGTTCCTGGCATGACATGGTGTTTAGGGTGCTCAACTATCAATCTGTTGGTCAGGGGTTCGAATCCCTGGTAAATTAATGATGGTGGGTGGTGTTGACTAGCTTTCTTCCCTTTAGACTATCACTGCTAAAATTAGATTCATGAGGGGAGATAGCCCTCATGTAGCTTTGCACAAAATTCAACACAAACCAAAACAAATTTTCAAAGATGTGAATTCACATAAATATCACATATGAAAATAAGATATTATATGTACTGTATAAAGGTAATCTAAAATTTCAAAGTATATCATATATTTGCTTTTATTTAAAATGCAATAAAATAAACTACATGATAGGGTCATCAGTTTGACAAATTAGGCACTTGAAAGTTATTTATACTGAAACTAAGTTTTGATACAAACAGGAACCTGGCAACAACTCATTATTTTTGTACATATAAACTTTGGAAGACATTTAAAGTCCAATGCAAGATGGTTCAAATGATTCTTCTTAACAATTCACTTCAGGAGGAAACTAGTATGAGATTTTGTATGATTATTATTTAAGTAACAAAGCTCTAATGTTTCACTGGAAACAAAAGTTTAAAGCTGGAAATTTGTGTGGCTAGATTTAACATCCATATTTTACTCCACAAGCTAAAACATTTATAGAGTGTCAAATAAAACATATTAATCATCTTAAACAACAAAACCTTTATCATGTTAGTTCTATCAATAAATATAAAAGAATGATCCTCTACATGTTATAATAAAGGTAAGATTTCTATGGTATACGATTTTATGTCTACCAATTTTTCTTTGAGAAAAGCATATCATCTAAATTTTTCTTAAATGTTTTGCCTTCTGGTTTTTGTGGTTTTAATCCTTTAAGAAAGATAATTATATCATAGGAAATAGAACTAACTGTGCACAAACAGGATCTTCTTTGTGTCAGGTTTTGTATATGGGCTGGGATTCTTTACAGTATATGTCTGTGACTTGTTGGCTATAAATTTGAGCAATGAATGGACAGCACACAATCCACTTGTTTTAAAATAATATATTCAATACAAGTCAAATGTATGTACCAAAATTTATTACACTGTTGGTTAGTTGTATCTACACCTTTAAATAATTCTCTTTTACATCAAAATTCAACACAGATTGGTTCAATTACTTTAGAACCCAATTGACAAGACGAATTTTCCTTCTCTGTACAATCTGCAAAACCTTCACATCAAAAATCACCACTATAATTGTTGTTTACCACAGTTGTATCCAGAGCTTTAAATAATTGTCTCCTTTTTGTCAAAGTCCACACAGGTAAGTTCAGTTACTTTAGAATACCTTTTGACCTTTTTGCTAGACAAATTACTATTCTTTGTCTCTATTGTTACAATACCACTGTCAAACTCTAAACGTTGCCTGTCATAGCTAAACTCACACACAGCCTAACTTCACTTTTACTTTCAGAAACTTAATGACTCTTTCTGATTTACTTTTGGTTACCACAGTTGTATCCAGAATAATTGTCTTTTTTTTTAAGTCCAGACAGGCTGTTTAGTTTATGTAGAACCCAATTGACAAGTCAAATTATTTTTTCAATCTTTGTTGTTTATGTTACAGCTGTGAAAATCACCTTAGAAATCGCCTCTTAAGGCTAATCACTCACACAATCTAGATCTGTCTAATTATTTCTCCCACTTAATATGCTTTCTTAACTTTATCACAGTATCTGCAGATATTTATAACATGCAACAGAAAAATCTAGAAATATCTAGACCTCTAGTAACAACATTAAACATAACTGGAAAAACTTGAAGCCTCAAGTGAGATGACATCAACAATATTACAAAATCCTAATACAACAATTAAACTGCATACACAACATATGAATCGTACAGCATTACATAACAAAACTTGTCATTACTATTGCTTTTAATATAATTAACTTTAACACTCTTATAATAAAAACTAAATAATTATTAAATATTA